>NC_037689.1:28797635-28934851 GCF_003255815.1 Theropithecus gelada
TTTTTTTTTTTTTCTTTTTTTTTTAAATTTATTTATTATTATTATACTTTAAGTTGTAGGGTACATGTGCATAACATGCAGGTTTGTTACATATGTATACTTGTGCCATGTTGGTCTGCTGCACCCATCAACTCGTCATTTACATCAGGTATAACTCCCAATGCAATCCCTCCCCCCTCCCCCCTCCCCATGATAGGCCCCGGTGTGTGATGTTCCCCTTCCTGAGTCCAAGTGATCTCATTGTTCAGTTCCCACCTATGAGTGAGAACATGCGGTGTTTGGTTTTCTGTTCTTGTGATAGTTTGCTAAGAATGATGGTTTCCAGCTGCATCCATGTCCCTACAAAGGACGCAAACTCATCCTTTTTTATGGCTGCATAGTATTCCATGGTGTATATGTGCCACATTTTCTTAATCCAATCTGTCACTGATGGACATTTGGGTTGATTCCAAGTCTTTGCTATTGTGAATAGTGCTGCAATAAACATACGTGTGCATGTGTCTTTATAGCAGCATAATTTATAATCCTTTGGGTATATACCCAGTAATGGGATGGCTGGGTCATATGGTACATCTAGTTCTAGATCCTTGAGGAATCGCCATACTGTTTTCCATAATGGTTGAACTAGTTTACAATCCCACCAACAGTGTAAAAGTGTTCCTATTTCTCCACATCCTCTCCAGCACCTGTTGTTTCCTGACTTTTTAATGATCGCCATTCTAACTGGTGTGAGATGGTATCTCATTGTGGTTTTGATTTGCATTTCTCTGATGGCCAGTGATGATGAGCATTTTTTCATATGTCTGTTGGCTGTATGAATGTCTTCTTTTGAGAAATGTCTGTTCATATCCTTTGCCCACTTTTTGATGGGGTTGTTTGTTTTTTTCTTGTAAATTTGTCTGAGTTCTTTGTAGGTTCTGGATATTAGCCCTTTGTCAGATGAGTAGATTGCAAAAATTTTCTCCCATTCTGTAGGTTGCCTGTTCACTCTGATGGTAGTTTCTTTTGCTGTGCAGAAGCTCTTTAGTTTAATGAGATCCCATTTGTCAATTTTGGCTTTTGCTGCCGTTGCTTTTGGTGTTTTAGACATGAAGTCTTTGCCCATGCCTATGTCCTGAATGGTACTACCTAGGTTTTCCTCTAGGATTTTTATGGTATTAGGTCTAACATTTAAGTCTCTAATCCATCTTGAATTAATTTTCGTATAAGGAGTAAGGAAAGGATCCAGTTTCAGCTTTCTACTTATGGCTAGCCAATTTTCCCAGCACCATTTATTAAATAGGGAATCCTTTCCCCATTTCTTGTTTCTCTCAGGTTTGTCAAAGATCAGATGGCTGTAGATGTGTGGTATTATTTCTGAGGACTCTGTTCTGTTCCATTGGTCTATATCTCTGTTTTGGTACCAGTACCATGCTGTTTTGGTTACTGTAGCCTTGTAGTATAGTTTGAAGTCAGGTAGCGTGATGCCTCCAGCTTTGTTCTTTTGACTTAGGATTGTCTTGGAGATGCGGGCTCTTTTTTGGTTCCATATGAACTTTAAAGCAGTTTTTTCCAATTCTGTGAAGAAACTCATTGGTAGCTTGATGGGGATGGCATTGAATCTATAAATTACCTTGGGCAGTATGGCCATTTTCACGATATTGATTCTTCCTATCCATGAGCATGGTATGTTCTTCCATTTGTTTGTGTCCTCTTTTATTTCACTGAGCAGTGGTTTGTAGTTCTCCTTGAAGAGGTCCTTTACATCCCTTGTAAGTTGGATTCCTAGGTATTTTATTCTCTTTGAAGCAATTGTGAATGGAAGTTCATTCATGATTTGGCTCTGTGTTTGTCTGTTATTGGTGTATAAGAATGCTTGTGATTTTTGCACATTAATTTTGTATCCTGAGACTTTGCTGAAGTTGCTTATCAGCTTAAGGAGATTTTGGGCTGAGACAACGGGGTTTTCTAAATATACAATCATGTCATCTGCAAACAGGGACAATTTGACTTCTTCTTTTCCTAACTGAATACCCCTGATTTCTTTCTCTTGCCTAATTGCCCTAGCCAGAACTTCCAACACTATGTTGAATAGGAGTGGTGAGAGAGGGCATCCCTGTCTTGTGCCAGTTTTCAAAGGGAATTTTTCCAGTTTTTGCCCATTCAGTATGATATTGGCTGTGGGTTTGTCATAAATAGCTCTTATGATTTTGAGGTACGTTCCATCAATACCAAATTTATTGAGCGTTTTTAGCATGAAGGGCTGTTGAATTTTGTCAAAAGCCTTTTCTGCATCTATTGAGATAATCATGTGGTTCTTGTCTTTGGTTCTGTTTATATGCTGGATTATGTTTATTGATTTGCGAATGTTGAACCAGCCTTGCATCCCAGGGATGAAGCCCACTTGATCATGGTGGATAAGCTTTTTGATGTGCTGCTGAATCCGGTTTGCCAGTATTTTATTGAGGATTTTTGCATCGATGTTCATCAGGGATATTGGTCTAAAATTCTCTTTTTTTGTTGTGTCTCTGCCAGGCTTTGGTATCAGGATGATGTTGGCCTCATAAAATGAGTTAGGGAGGATTCCCTCTTTTTCTATTGATTGGAAGAGTTTCAGAAGGAATGGTACCAACTCCTCCTTATACCTCTGGTAGAATTCAGCTGTGAATCCATCTGGTCCTGGACTTTTTTTGGTTGGTAGGCTATTAATTATTGCCTCAATTTCAGATCCTACTATTGGTCTATTCAGGGATTCAACTTCTTCCTGGTTTAGTCTTGGAAGAGTGTAAGTGTCCAGGAAATTATCCATTTCTTCTAGGTTTTCCAGTTTATTTGCGTAGAGGTGTTTATAGTATTCTCTGATGGTAGTTTGTATTTCTGTGGGGTCGGTGGTGATATCCCCTTTATCATTTTTAATTGCGTCGATTTGATTCTTCTCTCTTTTCTTCTTTATTAGTCTTGCTAGTGGTCTGTCAATTTTGTTGATCTTTTCAAAAAACCAACTCCTGGATTCATTGATTTTTTGGAGGGTTTTTTGTGTCTCTATCTCCTTCAGTTCTGCTCTGATCTTAGTTATTTCTTGCCTTCTGCTAGCTTTCGAATGTGTTTGCTCTTGCTTCTCTAGTTCTTTTAATTGCGATGTTAGAGTGTCAATTTTTGATCTTTCCTGCTTTCTCTTGTGGGCATTTAGTGCTATAAATTTCCCTCTACACACTGCTTTAAATGTGTCCCAGAGATTCTGGTATGTTGTATCTTTGTTCTCATTGGTTTCAAAGAACATCTTTATTTCTGCCTTCATTTCGTTATGTACCCAGTGGTCATTCAGGAGCAGGTTGTTCAGTTTCCATGTAGTGGAGCGGTTTTGATTGAGTTTCTTAGTCCTGAGTTCTAGTTTGATTGCACTGTGGTCTGAGAGACAGTTTGTTATAATTTCTGTTCTTGTACATTTGCTGAGGAGTGCTTTACTTCCAATTATATGGTCAATTTTGGAGTAAGTACGATGTGGTGCTGAGAAGAATGTATATTCTGTTGATTTGGGGTGGAGAGTTCTATAGATGTCTATTAGGTCTGCTTGCTGCAGAGATGAGTTCAATTCCTGGATATCCTTGTTAACTTTCTGTCTTGTTGATCTGTCTAATGTTGACAGTGGAGTGTTGAAGTCTCCCATTATTATTGTATGGGAGTCTAAGTCTCTTTGTAAGTCTCTAAGGACTTGCTTTATGAATCTGGGTGCTCCTGTATTGGGTGCATATATATTTAGGATAGTTAGCTCTTCCTGTTGAATTGATCCCTTTACCATTATGTAATGGCCTTCTTTGTCTCTTTTGATCTTTGATGGTTTAAAGTCTGTTTTATCAGAGACTAGGATTGCAACCCCTGCTTTTTTTTGTTCTCCATTTGCTTGGTAAATCTTCCTCCATCCCTTTATTTTGAGCCTATGTATGTCTCTGCGTGTGAGATGGGTCTCCTGAATACAGCAGACTGATGGGTCTTGACTCTTTATCCAGTTTGCCAGTCTGTGTCTTTTCATTGGAGCATTTAGTCCATTTACATTTAAGGTTAAGATTGTTATGTGTGAACTTGATCCTGCCATTATGATATTAACTGGTTATTTTGCTCGTTAGTTGATGCAGTTTCTTCCTAGCCTCGATGGTCTTTACATTTTGGCATGTTTTTGCAATGGCTGGTACCGGTTGTTCCTTTCCATGTTGAGTGCTTCCTTCAGGGTCTCTTGTAAGGCAGGCCTAGTGGTGACAAAATCTCTAAGCATTTGCTTATCTGTAAAGGATTTTATTTCTCCTTCACTTATGAAACTTAGTTTGGCTGGATATGAAATTCTGGGTTGAAAATTCTTTTCTTTAAGAATGTTGAATATCGGCCCCCACTCTCTTCTGGCTTGGAGAGTTTCTGCCGAGAGATCTGCTGTTAGTCTGATGGGCTTCCCTTTGTGGGTAACCCGACCTTTCTCTCTGGCTGCCCTTAAGATTTTTTCCTTCATTTCAACTTTGGTGAATCTGGCAATTATGTGTCTTGGAGTTGCTCTTCTCGAGGAGTATCTTTGTGGCGTTCTCTGTATTTCCTGGATTTGAATGTTGGCCTGCCCTACTAGGTTGGGGAAGTTCTCCTGGATGATATCCTGAAGAGTGTTTTCCAACTTGGTTCCATTTTCCCCCTCACTTTCAGGTACCCCAATCAGACGTAGATTTGGTCTTTTTACATAATCCCATACTTCTTGCAGGCTTTGTTCATTTCTTTTTCTTCTTTTTTCTTTTGGTTTCTCTTCTCGCTTCATTTCATTCATTTGATCCTCAATCGCTGATACTCTTTCTTCCAGTTGATCGAGTCGGTTACTGAAGCTTGTGCATTTGTCACGTATTTCTCGTGTCATGGTTTTCATCTCTTTCATTTCGTTTAGGACCTTCTCTGCATTAATTACTCTAGCCGTCAATTCTTCCACTTTTTTTTTCAAGATTTTTAGTTTCTTTGCGCTGGGTACGTAATTCCTCCTTTAGCTCTGAGAAATTTGATGGACTGAAGCCTTCTTCTCTCATCTCGTCAAAGTCATTCTCCGTCCAGCTTTGATCCGTTCGTTGCTGGCGATGAGCTGCGCTCCTTTGCCGGGGGAGATGTGCTCTTATTTTTTGAATTTCCAGCTTTTCTGCCCTGCTTTTTCCCCATCTTTGTGGTTTTATCTGCCTCTGGTCTTTGATGATGGTGATGTACTGATGGGGTTTTGGTGTAGGTGTCCTTCCTGTTTGATAGTTTTCCTTCTAACAGTCAGGACCCTCAGCTGTAGGTCTGTTGGAGATTGCTTGAGGTCCACTCCAGACCCTGTTTGCCTGGGTATCAGCAGCAGAGGCTGCAGAAGATAGAATATTTCTGAACAGCGAGTGAACCTGTCTGATTCTTGCTTTGGAGGCTTCCTCTCAGGGGTGTACTCCACCCTGTGAGGTGTGGGGTGTCAGACTGCCCCTAGTGGGGGATGTCTCCCAGTTAGGCTACTCAGGGGTCAGGGACCCGCTTGAGCAGGCAGTCTGTCCCTTCTCAGATCTCAACCTCCGTGTTGGGAGATCCACTGCTCTCTTCAAAGCTGTCAGACAGAGTCGTTTGCGTCTGCAGAGGTTTCTGCTGCTTTTTTGTTGTTGTTGTTGTTGTGTAGCTGTGCCCTGTCCCCAGAGGTGGAGTCTACAGAGACAGGCAGGTTTCCTTGAGCTGCTGTGAGCTCCACCCAGTTGGAGCTTCCCAGCAACTTTGTTTACCTACTTAAGCCTCAGCAATGGCGGGCGCCCCTCCCCCAGCCTCGCTGCTGCCTTGCGGGTAGATCACAGACTGCTGTGCTAGCAATGAGGGAGGCTCCGTGGGCGTGGGACCCTCCCGGCCAGGTGTGGGATATGATCTCCTGGTGTGCCTGTTTGCTTAAAGCGCAATATTGGGGTGGGAGTTACCCGATTTTCCAGGTGTTGTGTGTCTCAGTTCCCCTGGCTAGGAAAAGGGATTCCCTTCCCCCTTGGCTTCCCAGGTGAGGCGATGCCTCGCCCTGCTTCAGCTCTCGCTGGTCGGGCTGCAGCAGCTGACCAGCAGCGATCGTCGGGCACTCCCCAGTGAGATGAACCCAGTACCTCAGTTGAAAATGCAGAAATCACCGGTCTTCTGTGTCGCTGGCGCTGGGAGTTGGAGACTGGAGCTGTTCCTATTCCCACATTCTTAAATGTATCTTTTGATGAATAGAAATAGTTGCTTCATTTTACCTTTTACTCTTTACATTTTAATTCATTTTAATTTGGATAATTTTCTTGACCTGTCTTCAAGTTCTCTGATTCTTTTCTTTGCCCATGACATGAACTTCTTATTTCTGATGTTTTATCTGTCTTGTTTGATAGCTGGCATTTCTGTTTGTTTCTTCTTTCGTATTTTCATCTTGCCCCTGAAATTCCCATCTCTTAACATATGCTGTTTGCCTTTCCTGCTAGATTCTTTTATGGATTTCCTATGCATGTCTTAAAGGATATAGATGAAATATCTAACATTTGCATACCTCCTGCTATTTCACATGTCATATGCGCAAACATAAATATGCATGCATAATAGACATTGGTTGTAAAAAATAGTGGAGACCGAGTCAGTCATATTTTCGCCTAGAAAACATCACACACTTCATCTGTGTGGCCCCTTGGTAAGCTGCTGTGTCAGCGTGAATGTCATTTGTTTGGTTTTAATTAGATTCTGCTCACCCCCTTGGCTTCAGATGCTTTGAGAGGGGATCCACACTTTCCCTTTAGCAGAGCTTAGGATCTGAGCACTGGTGAGATTCTAAGTCATGCTCTGGTTACAGCCTGGCTGCTCACTTGTTGGGTTTTTGAAGAGTCCTCTTTGTTTTCTGTCTTGCCCTGGATTTGGTCATTCCAAATTCCCATCCTAGGTGGGGGACAGGGATAGGTGTGTGGCTGCCCATGGGAAAGATTCAGAGTGCCTTGGAGGAGTGCGTCTGAGCTTCCCTGCACTGCCTCACTCCGAGTTTGTTTTTGCACTGTGTGGTGTACAATTCCCCAGGGGGCTTCATGAAGACTGCAGGAGTGCATTGAAGGGTTGGCTGCAGGTGGGCTGTCTGGCCGGAGGCTGATCTGCCGTGCCAGCCTGCCTACACCCAGCTTTTAATGTCGCCCAGAAGTGACATTAAAAACTCCTTTCAATGTCAGCTGGATTCTTCCTCTTCTCCCCACTCCTGCTACCAGGGGTGAAAGTAACTGAAGGTTTCTTCTTTGTAGGAAGGTTCATCACATCCTGGATTCTGGTTCATGTATGTTTTTTCTGCATCTTCAGCCTTTTTTTTGGGGGGTGGCGGGGGGGCGTGGGGGCACAGGGTTTTACTCTGTTGCCCAGGCTGCAGTGCACTGGTATGATCATGGTTCACTGCAGCCTTGAACCTCTGGGCTCAAGAGATTCTCCAACCTCAGCCTTCTGAGTAGCTGGGACTACAGGCATGTGCTACCATGCCTGGCTTATTTATTTATTTATTTATTTATTTATTTATTTATTTATTTATTAGTAGAAATGGGGTCTTTCTATGTTGCCCAGGCTAGTCTCAAACTCCTGGTCTCAAGCAATCCTCTTGCTTTGGCCTCCCAAAGTGCTGGGATTACAGACATGAGCCACTACCAGGTCCATCCTTAGCTTTTTGATGGATCTTAAAAGGCCATTATTTTAATTGGAAGCCTCATAAATCATTGTTGGGAATGTGAAGTGGTTCAACCACTCTAGAAAACAGTCTGGTAGTTCCTTCATAATTTAAACCTAGACTTTCCATATGACCCAGCCATTCCACTCCTAGGTATGTACCCAAAAGAATTGAAAACAGGCGTGAATGCTCATAGCTGCATTATTCATGATTTCCCTAAAGTGAAAGCAACCCAGACATGGTGAATGATTCTGTTCATATGAAATGTCCAGAATAGGCAGATCCATAGAGAGAGAAGGCAAATTAGTGGTTCTCAGGAGCTGGGAGAGAGGAATGAGGAGTGACCACTGACAGGCACAGGGATCTCCATTTAGGGGTGATGAAAACATTCTGGAATGAGATACACGTGACAGTTGTACAACATAGTGGATGTACTAAATGCACTAAACACTTTAAGTGTACTAAAACACTTAAAGTGGTTTAAATGGTGAAGTTGATTTTATGTGAATTTTGTCATAATTTAAAAAGAAACTATGAGTTCAAGGCTTCGTGGCTTCTTTACCTTGTCAATGTGTATTCACTGGTCCCTTTGGCTTTCCACATCTTAATTAGTGTGGAGTCCTAATTAGGGAGGGAGGTCAGGCTAGGGGGAAGGAGGGAAAGTAGAAAGAGAAGGCAGGTAACTTATAAGTCTCCTTTTCTTCATGCTCCAGAACACGTAGCCCTCCTGTGCAAATAACTCACAGTCTGCCTGCACCCAGCTATCACCAGACCCTTGGCTGATAGAAAATTGCAAGTTATCTCACTGCAACCTTGGCATTATCGGTACTGCACAAAGCCCTCTTCAGCACACAGCACAAGTGCCATCCTATAAAATCCCCAGGAAGCCTTTGTCTCTTTGCAGTCAGCTCTTCTCTCACTGATCTGCCTGTTGCACCCTTGCAACATATTTTCATACTCTCTCTAATAAATCTGCTTTTTTTTTTTTTAACCTACAACTGTCTTGGTAAATTATTTTTATTCCTGCACCACCAACCACAGAGAGTCGCCACTCACCTGTGACAATTAGCAGTTAAAGCTGACTGCTCTTTTCATAGCCTATAACTTTAATTTTGTTTTTTTCTGTAAACATTTTCAACTGGCCACATGTGTCTTGAGTAGACAGAGGGTAATTGTCAGCTTTTGCTTTCTGGTTGTCCTGTTAGGGTATTGGGATCCTATGGCAAAGAGCAACAGTGAGGGTAAGTGGAAATTCTTAGGAAAACCTAAGGACCACATCTGGGGTAACAGATTAAGACCCAGAGCCCAGGGGCCAGGAGTTTGGTAGAAGCAGAATGAAACAGAAGCTCTGGGAAATGGAGTGGTCCCCAAAACCAGGCACCACCTGCAGGTGCATGAGTGAGGAGGGAGGATCCGTGCATGTATACACTGCATTAGGGTTAGTGAAACCTTTATACAGTGCATTAGTGTTAGCAAAAGACACTTATAGGACTTTATCCCCTTTATTTTTTTTTTAACCACCTTGAGAAATGGAACATGGGTTTGGAGAAGGCAGAGTGACATACATTTTATTCTGTTGCAATTTGGGTATTCTGGTACCTTAGTTTGCCTCTGATATGTTTTAGCTAAACAAGGGGAAGAGGCTGGCAAGGTTTCCATTAAAATTTGTTTTCACCTTTACTTACACCAATTTGGTAGATACAGCAGGTGAGCAGTTTCCCACCTTGAACAGGAGCATGAGAAAAATGTATCTGCTTTTGCTGCAGACAGCCCAGGTCTGGAGACCCTGGGATTGGGAAGACTGGTTCCATTGGGTAGAAGCATGGAGAGCGTGAGCTAGGCACCATCAGGGACCATGGTGTGAGCTGATGTGGACACCCAAACACGTGGGGGCTCTCCTTAAAGTGCCTTTTGGCTGATTGTAGATGTCAGGTCCACTTATATTTCCCTGGGTTCTTGTGGCTTGGATCCCTGAAGACTCACCAAGGATGTGATGATTACATCACTGTGGGCAAATTTTATATTGCATCCTCCTCAAGCTGGACTTTGAACCTAGGAAAATGATGTTTTAATTATTTTTGGTACATTATGTTTGTACATATTTATGGGGTACATGTGAAATTTTGTTACATGCATAGAATGTGTAATGATTAAGTCAGGGTATTTGGGGTATCCCTCACCTTGAGTGTTTATCATTTCTGTGTGCTGGGAACATTTCAGATCCTCTCTTCTAGCTATTTTGAAATATACAATATATTGTTTTTAACTATAGTCACCCTACTCTGCTATGGAACTAGAACTTATTCCTTCATATAACTGTATTTTTGTACCCATTAACCATCTCTTCATTGCCCCTACCCCCTACACCCTTCCTTGCCTCTGGTATCTATCATTCTACTCTCTACCTCTGTGAGATCAACTTTTTTAGTTTCCACATATGACTGTGAACATGTGGTATTTGGCTTTCCGTGCCTGGCTTATTTCACTTAACATAATGACCTCTAGTTCCATCCATCCATGCTGCTGCAAATTACAGGATTTCATGCTTTTTTAAAGGCCAAGTAATATTCCATTATGTAGATATACCACATTTCCTATATCCATTCATCTGGTGATGGACACTTAGGTTGGGTCCATAGCTTTGCTATTGTGAATAGTGATGCAGTAAACAAGGGAGTGCAGGTGATATGGTTTGGCTGTGTCCCCACCGCAAATCTCATCTTGAATTGTAATCCAAATTATAATCCCCACATGTTGGGAGAGGGACCTCATGGGAGGTGATTGGATCATGGGGGTGGTCCCCCCATGCTGTTCTCATCGTAGTGAGTGAGTTCTCACAAGATCTGATGGTTTTATAAGGGGCTTCTCCCTACTTCGTTCTGCACTTCTCTCTCCTGTCGCCATGCAAAGAAGGTCTCTCCTTCCCTATCACCTTCCACCATGATTGTGAGTTTCCTGAGACCTCCTCAGCCATGTGGAACAGTGAGCCAGTTAAACCTCTTTCCTTTATAAAGTACTCAGTTTCAGATATTTCTTTCTTTTTTTTTTTTTTTGGGACAGAGTCTCACTTCTTCACCCAGGCTGGAGTGCAATGGCATGATCTCGGCTCACTGCAACCTCCGTCTCCTGGGTTCAAGCAATTCTCCTGCCTCAGGCTCCCAAGCAGCTGGGATTACAGGCACATGCCAGCACACCTGACTAATTTTTGTATTTTTAGTAGAGATGGGGTTTCATCATGTTGGCCAGGCTGGTCTCAAACTCCTGACCTCAAGTGTTCTGCCTGCCTCAGCCTCACAAAGATATTTCTTATAGCAGTAAGAAAACGGACTAATATAGGAGGACTTCCTTTGACACATTGATATATTTCCCTTTAGATAAATACTCAGTAGTGGGCTTGCTGGATCATATGGCAGTTCTAGTTTTAGTTTTTTGAGAAGTCTCCATACTGTTTTTTATAGTGGCTGTACTAGTTTACATTTTCACCAACGCAGGTCACCTGCTGGTCATCTAATTACCAAAGCAATTTTTATAAAATTCTTCTACATCTTTTTATTTATAGATCATCACAACTGTCTGTACCAATTTATGACCCCTGAAAAAGGAGCAGCAATTATGAGACAGCTTGTTCAGGGGAAGGAGCTCAGTGTACAGGTTAGGGCTTCCCATCCTTGTCTTCCTATGACAGATACCCAGGCTGATTACCATGTCTATGGAATGCCTTTAACACAGAGGGTTAACTACCTTGCTGCAGTGGGAGGTAAGAATAACAATAGCCTGGCCATCCACTGATCCTGGAAAATGCTCATCCACGGAGCAGCTGAGCCAAGATGGTTTGAGCTATCTTTGTCTTGTTTGGTCATCTGGTTGTTAAATCCCAGAGGCCCTCTGATATTGACAGCGCAGATGCTGATATGTATTGAATGTGTGGAAGCACTTCACACCATTCCCAAGTCCCTTGCTTTCTCTACTCCTCAAACTTGTGTGTATTTTATTTTCTCTCCTTTTCTACCTGCTGCCCATGGTTTCATCCTGCCTGATTTCCCCTGTGACATAACCCCTGGTTATCAAATGCTGGAAAGTCAGATGAGATGGGAATGCTCTATGGTGTTTCATCCAGGGGACCCTGGAAAATGCTAATATCAAAAACCTGTCGTGACCAAAGCTTCCTGTGAGGTCTCTGGAAAAACTCTGGGCACAGAGATGCCCTCAGGGGGCAGAATAACACTTTATTATTGTCTCCAGTACTGGTCCTCAAAGAACTCTCACAGGAGACTGAATTCTGCCCAGAGCTCCTTTCCTGCATGTCCCAGACATCCACCATCATTTCCTTCTAAGGCCAGACTGAGTGACTCTGTTGCCGACATGCAAGGAAAGGGACTTCTCTTGGTTTAACAGGAAAGGAAATAGAGGGACACAGCAAATAAAAGGGTGGTGGAGCTGTAGGACTGGGACAGAGACTATATGGGAGAGCAGATGTTGGCCAAGGAGGGAAAATTGACGCTCCAGTCAGAGGCAGCTCTGAACTCTCTTAGCTCACTGTCATTCTTAAGGCAGTCTCTGGGAACCTTGGCTTCTTTAAAACACTCCCCCTCTGAAATCTGTGACCCAACCAATGACTTCAAACTTCAGCATCCTTTAGGCACTGGGAGGATGTAAAGACTATCCTCATCCTCACGGGGACTTTATTGTTCTTGAATGTGATCCTTCACAGGAGAAAGAAAAAGTCTTAGGCTCATCCTGTGTTAAGTATCAAAGTTTCAATATATGTTTCTAGATGTGTTTTTTTTTTTTTACAAAATCCTTCTATAATTCGCTATTATCAGTGAAGAGGTCATTTAAACATAGCCTTCTAAACCTCTTCTTCAAATCCCGCCATCATGAACCATCGCACTGTTCTACAGTGCCAAGAACTCTCCAAATATGGTGGCCTCTTAACATGCCAGAGAGGAATGTTTTCAGATTCCCCAGAACGTTTAGGACCACTATGGAACACAGTCCTCTCCATCAAATTTGGTACCTTGTAAATAAATGAAAATATTAGGTAAGCTGTGATGAGTGGTTCATAGCAAAGCATTTGGATTTGGAGGTTGGGTCGAGGTCTTGGATCTGAGCAAGAGAGAAATGGCTCCTTCCACATGGTAGCTTTGTGGTGAGCACCATTTATATCTTGCCTCAGGGAGAGCACAAATATTACACATAATGGACCTTCTGGATCTCATTGGAGAGGTTAAAACCAAAATTGCAACAGAAGTATCCTGCCTATGACAGCACTCAAGTGTATCCCAAGTTCATACATTTACTAAACTAACAGGGATAAGGAGCTTACACCAAGGTAACAAGCATTGTTACAATTAATTCCAGTTGCTTTGGTCTGTGGTATGCACTTATGTTTGAAACCTTGAACCTTCAGGAAAACTGTTTGAAAAATATTTAGTTAGCCGGGTCCATTGGCTCACACCTGTAATCCCAGCTCTTTGAGGGGCTAAAGTGGGAGAATCATGAGCCCGGGAGTTCAGGACCAGCCTGGGCAACATGGCAAGATCCCATCTTTACAAAAAAATTTTTAAATATTGGCCAGAGAGACACAGTGACTTGTGCCATTGGTCTCAGCTACTTGGGTGGGAGGATTGCTTGAGCCCAGGAGGTTGAGGCTGCAGTGAGCTGTGGTCATGCCACTGCATTCTAGCCTGGGAAACAGTGAGACACTGTCTCAAATAAAAATTAGTCTTCTGAAAAGTATAGGGAAATTAAAGGAAATTGAAGTCGTAGCAGAGATATCCAGTGTTGGTTATTACACATTTGTGAATGCGAATGTGCTAGCTCTTTTTGTGTTCTGGTTCCTTTTACCTTGTTTTATATATAACCTTTAGATAAGCTTTGAATTAGACAAAACATGTTCACCTTTTTTTCAGCAAGAATGTTTTTCTATAATATATATTTATTGGAAAATACCCAAATAATGAAATCTGTTATTTAATTTAATATAACTTTATATTCTAAATTATGGCCAATTTGTTTCCAAGTATTTATCCTATTACATTTACCTAATTATTTTATTTTAATTGTTTACCTAGATTATTTATGAAGACTGTGATAGTTATGATTTAAAGTTATGAAACCGCCATTGCAAAATTATAACTGAGACAGTGAAAAAAGATTTGACCTAACTGACTCCATCTGGCTCTTAACCTCCAAGCTGTCCTTGTTCATTCCTGGGCATAGGTCAAACTAACTTTGGCAGGAACTTAGTTTATAGATTAGCTTTGAAACAGAGATGATAACAGCCCTTTCCCAAAACAAACCTCCTTACTGCCTGTGGACTAGACTGCCTAAAGCCACAAGATTAGAAGTTATGGTAATTTTACTGAATAATTCAAGATGTAGCTATTTTCATTAAACCAGTATCAATGTCTTATTTATTAAAAATTACACAAGCAAAGGTCATTCTGTTTTGGGCTGGGTTTTTAGTTTTTAACCCCTATGCCAAAATTTGGCACCTTATAGTATTTGACAGGGATAAGTATGACATTGCTTAATTAATAAATGCAAACAATACATGCTGACAATTCTTAAGAAATTTCTAATATTACTTACCAATAATTTTAAAGCTAGCTTATTTATTAAAGGTTTTACTTAAGTTATATCAACTTGAAAAAGCATTTGACTAGTCCTTTTTTTCCTGATAAAGTATTTAAGTGCTTTTATTTTTCTTCAAACCAATTAATTAGAGCTCTTTTATATATTTTTAGTAGTGAAACATTGTGTACACAACGCATAAATACATAGACGCATTAGGTATGCAAATAGAAGTACATTTTATAGATCCGTAAAGACCATTCTTTTTTTCTTTTTCTATCTTAGACTTTCAGATTCTTGATAACCTGTTTTACAGCCCTAGGTGGTTGTCAGCTAAATAGCCTTAAAATTGCATGTTAAAGGAAACCACTCAAGTAAAAATCAAACAGCAAATTTACATCATAAGGTAGAGAGAGAAAAGGTCTGGTGTTGCTAGAGGGAGATCCTTTTATTTTTCTTTGAGCAAATTAAACATAAAATTACACAAATCTATTATATGATTGCATAAGGAGACCAATTTATTTAGATAAGGACTCTCTATATTTTAACTAGATTTCTCAACTCTGGGCAGAACTCCCCAAAACACCAAAGTTTTGCTCAAAAAAAAAAAAAAAAAAAAAAAGACAAGTTCTTAGGAGAGAAAAACAAAACAACAAAACATGAAGGCCTTTTAAATACAAACATGCACACACACACACACACACACACACTTTTTGTTGTTGTTGTTAGTAGAGACGGGGTTTCACCATGTTGACCAGGCTGGTCTTGAACTCCTGGCCTCAAGTGGTCCACCCACCTCAGCCTCCCAAAGTGCTGGGATTACAGCCTCCCAAAGTGCTGGGATTACAGCCTCCCAAAGTGCTGGGATTACAGGTGTGAGCCACCAGGCCTGGCCTCAACATGTTTTAAAGTTCATCTGTGTTATTGCATATTGCAAGATTTCTTCATTTTGTAAGGTTAAGAATATTGCAAGAATAATACTGTAAGAATAATATTGCATTGTATGTTGTGATGGTTAATTTCATGCATCAACTTGACTGAGCTAAGGAATGCCCAGATAGCCAGTAAAGCATTATTACTGAGTGTGTCTGTGAAGGTGTTTGTGGAAGAGATTAGCATTTGCTTATTTTTTATTTTTATGGATTTAGGAGTACAAGTGCTGTTGTGTTGCATGAATATATTGTGTCGTGAAGTCTGGACTTTTAGTGTACCCATTGCCCCCATCATCCAAATAATATACATTGTACCCAATAAGTAGTATTTTCTCCTTCACTGCTTCCCACACTCCCATCTTCAATAGTCTTCAATGTCTATTATTCCACTCTGTCTGTGTGTACTCATTGTATACCTCTCACTTGTGAGTGAGAACATGAGCTTTTTTACTTTTGTTTCTGAATCATTTCACTAGGGAACGTTTTCTTTGCTGTGGTAAAGTTCCTGTTATGTGAGTACATTGTTTACATGTCTTTTGCAGCAACATGGATGAACTGTCCTCCAGTTTCATCCATGTTGCTGCAAAAGACATGAGCCCATTCTTTTTTATGGCTGAGTAGTATTCCATGGTGTGTGTGTATACACACAATGTGTGATATATATATATAGCACATTGTTTATATCCAGTCATCATTGATGGACATTTACATTGATTCCATCTCCTTAGCTCCAAGTAGATTCAGAGAAAAAGCATCAGATTATAGAGGCATAAACATCAAAGGGTTTTAGACATGATAGGAGCCTTTTTATTGTACAGCTGTAGAAACAGAGACTTGCAAAGAATGGGTGACATGTCCAATGTTGACAGCTAGTTAGCAGCAGCACTAGGATGGCAGCCGCCATCTCTGGATCCATTGCTCAGTGTCCTCCCCTCCATCTCATGATGCATCAACTGGAGCAATAACAGAGAAGGGGGAAAATAAGGAGAAAGCCAGGAGTGGTTGCTGACACCTGTAATCCCAGCTACACAGGAGGCCAAGGTGGGAGGATTTCATGACTCCAACAGTTTGTGATAAACCTGGAGTACATAGCGAGAACCCATCTCTACAAAAATTTTTTTAAAAATTAGCTAGGTGTGGTGGTGCATGCCTGTTGTCCCAGCTACTCAGGAGGCTAAGGCAGGAGGATTGCTTGAGCCGGGGAGTTCACGGCTGCAGTGAGCTGTGATCATACCACTGTGCTCCCATCTGGGTGACAGAGTGAGACCTTATCTCTAAAAAAATTTTTTTTTAATTTAAAAAATTAAAAAATCAGCAGAAGCCAATAGAATCTTCACACATGCAACATTTAGTGTGCCCCAAACCCTTCTAAAGACTTCAAATGTAAACAAATAGGTTAGGCAAGACTTACTTTTTGAAACATAATTTTTATAATTAGTATTTTATTAATACTCTGTATATTATAATGAATTTAACTATGCTAGGTATAATTGATTGTATTGAAACGATAGAAACAGATTCGCTAAATCAGTAAAATGTGAACATTTATTTTAGAAAAATCACAAGTGATTTAAATAGGTATTTAAATCTATAGAAAAGTCTGTTTAGACACAATTTCAGAATGGGTTTTTGCTGTCCTCATGTCAGACTATTTTTCTTTATCGATTTAAAACAGGACCTTTGTTGGATAGTAGCACTTTGTGAATCAAATTTCACCACTGTACATACCTTGGATTGAACAAAGCTGCTTTTCTTCTAAAAAATATTGTTTGTCGTGCAAATTTTTCTCTGTTTTTAATAAGCCTTCTTCCCTGTCGAGCAAATAGATCAGGAACATTTTCTTTGCTGTGGTAAAGTTTCGGTTATGTAAGCACATTGTTAATTTTCTTTTAATGAACAAATTTAATATAATTACATCTCTAGTTATAAAAATGTTCCTTTGTCTCTCTCCTTCCTAATAATGCTGTTCTAGGAATAGCTACTTTCTCCACAAAAAAAAAAATTTCATGCTCTTTTGCCAAATTAACTTTGTTCAGAAAAATAATTTTTAAAGGGAAAATTATGCAGTTTTTCAGAAGTTAATGTGCCGTGTTCTTCATATTTTGGAGTGGAGCAGCTTTATTTAATTTTTAAATACTTTTATGTCAACTGACTCTGTTTCAATTTTGTGAAACCTCTTTATCAATACCTTGTTCTAAGCCAGGCTTGTAGGAAAGAAAAAGCAAAGTCCAATTACTTCTGCTGGTAATAATTTATATGCAGTGGGATTCTAAGTGGCTCTTTTTGTTTTTTGAGACCGAGTCTCTCTCACTCTGTCGCCCAGACTGGAGTGCTGTGTCACTGTTTTTGAGACCGAGTCCCTCTCACTCTGTTGCCCAGGCTGGAGTGCTGTGTCACTATCTCAGCTCACTGCAACCTCCGCCTGCCAGCCTCAAGCAATTCTCCTGCCTCAGCCTCCCGAGTAGCTGGGACTGCAGGCATGTGCCACCACGCCCGGCAGATTTTTTTGTATTTCTAGTAGAGATAGGGTCTCACCATGTTGACCAGGCTGGTCTCAAACTCCTGACCTCAAGTGATCCACCTGCCTTGACCTCCCAAATTGCTGGGATTACAGGTATGAGCCACCCTGACTGGCCTTAAGTGGCTCTTAACAAACTTAAATTTTTCACACCTTCTTAATTGGGCTAGATGGTATTTCTCATCCTAGTCCTGATAATATCTACCCCCAGGCACATTTTGGAGGTATAATGAATGATATGATGTCACACTGAGCTAACCAAAATCATTTTATGATTCAGAGATTAATATAGACATGAAAAATTATTAATGGGCTTTTATCCTATTGGGTTCAATTTCAATAAAATGGTCTGCACCTGAACTAACCCTTTCACCACATAGCATAGAAAATGGAAATGAATCTTCTCCAAGGAGCACACACACACACACAGACAGATGTGTGTGTGTGTGTGTGTGTGTGTGTGTGTGTATAATGGATGCCTTCTATGGTGGCATCTTGGTGTGGAACGAATTCATAATCTTAATCCTCCAATATTTTTAATTGTTCCCTACCCAGCTGATGGGACCAGTATCTTTCCAAGGGGCAAGGCTGAAGTCATCATTGATTGTTGCCTCTTTCTGACACTTCACATCCAGGCAATTACCAGCTTGTGTTGATTGTGTCTAAAATCGGCTCAGTTCTCTCCAGTTCTCTCCCACCTGCCCCTGTGCTAGTCTGGACCAGCTTCCTTGGAGGGCTATGACCATTGTCGTGGGATCCACTCCAGTTTATGCGCAACCCTTCTGCCAGGGAGCAACCAGAATGCCTGCGGGAGTGTAACAAAACCATGCCTGTCACCCCTCGTGTCCTCAATCTCTGCTTCATCACTTCTGAATAAAGATAAATGCCCCCAACCTAAAATAAAAGAAAGAAAAAAGGTAAATGCCCTCCATGTCTGATCATGATGATTTATCCTGACCTTTCCTCCACCTCACAGTCAGAGTTTTGCATGGAAAAAATAACCAACCAATCAATGCACACAGTTTGTAGGAATACTGCAACATCAGCAACTTATACAATAATGATAGAAAACAAAGAACACGGAGAGAAACACACCCATATTACCTGAGTGGCTTTCTGAGTGACTGGTTGATGTTTTCTCTTTTGTACATTTATAATACTAAAAATACAACAAAACATTTATTTAAAAAATCAATTTTTGTGTACAAAAATCACGAAGTGCAATAGTCCAAAGTAGGTCTCTAAATAGCTAGTTTCTTTGGTGAGCTTTTAGTTAGTGCTCATACAGAGCCTGAATTTTGCTCTATTTAATCTCTTTTTTAGCCATTTCCCTTTGGGCTACCCTAAATGCCCTTTTCTAATTCAGGTGCTTTCAACTTTCAGTTATAAAACAAAAATTCATTTTTACATGGTTGCTGAGCTGAGACATGTGTCCTTAAATTGCTTATATAAATTCTGAGACTCATTACTAATGAAACATGTTCTTAAAATAAATTCAACATGACATTTCAGAGCTGCTGTCCTGGGGAGCTTTTTTCCCATCCTCACTGACAACATTGAACTCCTCACCTCAAGCTATTGGAGTTATCTACTACTGTGTAACAAATTACCCCAAAACTTAGCAGCTCAAAGCAACTCGCGTTTGTTATCTCATTGTTTCTGTGGGTCAAAAATCCAGGCATAGCTTAGCTGGATCCTCCTCAACTTCTAGGTCTCTTTCAGGCTACTTCAGGTGCCATGGCTGTGGTCTCATCTGTGGTTCAAAAGTGGCAGGATCTCTTCCCAAGCTCATTCAGATAGTTGTAGGCAGGACTTAGTTCCTTGCAGGATGTTCACCTGAAAGCCTCATTTTTTTGCCACCTGTTGGCTGGATACTTCTCTCTTTTTCTTATAACATGGGTCTCTCCACAATGGCCACTTACTTCATCCACAGCCAGCAAGCAATATCTAGTTTGCCAGCAAGATAGAAGTCATAATCTTTTACAACCCAATCACAGAAGTGACATCTCATCACTTTTTCCATATCCTACTCATTGGAAGTAAATCACTAGGTCTAGCCCATACTCAACAGGTGGGGAATGTATCAGATGTGAATACCAGAAAGGAAGTCACTGGGGCCACTTTTAATTGGCCGACCACATTTTTGTTCAAAACTCTACTACTGTACTTATTATACTCTACATAACATTTTATTATTAATAATTGTACTTTAAATAATAACTTTATAAGTTAATAGTAACTTAATATTATTAAATAACTATAATGAACAACTATGGCCTCTTACTATGATTCCCTTGCTGAATCAATAAGTACTAAGAACCCAGAAGGAGAGACCCTGTCTCTATAAAAAAAAAATAAAAATAAAAATTAGCTGGTCATGGTGCTGTGCCCTTGTAATCCCAGCTACTTGGGAGGCTGAGGTGGGAGGATTACTTGAGCCTGGGAGGTTGAGGCTGCCGTGAGCCGTGATCACGCCACAGCACTCCAGCCTGGGTAAAAAAGTGATACCCTGTCTCAAAATAAGTAAATTAATTAATTAATAAAAATAAAAAAGGCCCTAAGTGTGTAGTTTTATCCTCAAAATAATACTTGTATTATTATTCCTCTCTTACAGAAAAGAAAACAAGCTAAATATATAGCTTGTGGTTTCACTGCTAGCAAGCAGGGGAGAGAGAATGAAAACCTGAATAGCAGAAACTGCATTTCTGACTCCACTGCCCACTTTAGTGGGTTTTGTACTTGTGGGTTTCCTCATTTGACCTGTTAGAGTCTTGCAGGGTGACTGTGTGTCTCATACAATCATAGAACCACCATAGGACTGCTATAATGTCATCTTTCTAGGTTTTGCCCTGTGTTTGTGGAATTGAAATGGATTTGGTTGAATTGTCAGTGAATTGCTTTCCACTGGAAAGGTGTAGCTAGACTAAAATGATCCTAATAAGTTACATTTGTCTAGCACTTTATTATTTTGGAAACATTTCTGGGAGTCAGGTAGGGCAGGGTCTTGCTCTGTCACCCAGAGTAGAGTGCAGTGGCACAATCATAACTCACTGCAGCCTCAAACTCCTGGGCTCAGGCCATCCTCCTGTCTCAGCCTCCTAATTAGCTGGGACTACAGGCATGTGCCACCACACCCAGCTATTTTTAAAATTCTTTGTAGAGATGGGGTCTTGCTATGTTCCTCAAGGTGATCTTGAACTCCTGAGCTCAAACAATTCTCCTGCCTTAGCCTCCCAAACTGCTGGGATTACAGGTGTAATCTACTGCATCTGGTTGCATTTTGGAAACCTTTTATTGCTAGTATCCCAAGTGACTCCCCCATGGTCAAGGTGACATCTTAGGGTGATGTGCAGAAGAGTGATTCACAAGGAGAACATGCCTCCTAAAGACTCATAGCTGGTGGCCTGAGATGAGGCCAGAACTCTGACTCTTATTTTTCCTCTCATTCTGCTAGTTCTTGACAAGCAGAGAA
Organism: Theropithecus gelada; assembly: GCF_003255815.1. Classification (NCBI taxonomy): domain Eukaryota; kingdom Metazoa; phylum Chordata; class Mammalia; order Primates; family Cercopithecidae; genus Theropithecus; species Theropithecus gelada. The sequence continues at coordinate 28,818,788 of NC_037689.1, forward strand.
TAAAAGCCACCAAAAAGAGAACTAAGGAGAGTTAGGAATGAGAGAGTAGCTGCAACAAAAACAGAGACTATCACATTCCCTGGGTTGGTTATCTTTCAGGAAGAATCGTGGTGATCTGCGTTTGCTTTTTATGAAAGGGGGAGATCCCGAAAAGGGAGGGAGGTGAGAGGACTATTGGAAGTAGGTCAGGGGAGAGAGAGATAAGTTTGTTTCCCAGGCTGGGAGCGGTGGCTCACGCCTGTAATCCCAGCACTTTGGGAGTCCGAGGCGGGTGGATCACTTGAGCTCAGGAGTTCGAGACCTGCCTAGCCAACATGGCGAAACCCCATCTCTACTAACAAAATAAATAAATAAATAAATAAATAAATAAATAAATAAATAAATAAAAGATTAGCCAGGTGCGGTGGCAGGCACCTGTAATCCCAGCTAATCGGGAGGCTAAGGTAGGAGAATCGCTTGAACCCGGGCGTCAGAGGCTGCAGTGAGTTGAGATCACACCACCCCACTCCAACCTTGGCAACAGAGTGAGACTCTGTCTAAGAAAAAAAGAAGAAGGGTATGGCTCCCAATGACCAATGTGTAGGAGTAAGGATTCTTTGGGGTTCAGACAGGCAAGGAACACGATGCTGTTGTGCAGAGTATAACTCCTGATAAAAATGTAAGGTAGCAAAAGATTTGCCACATGGACAAGTGACAGAATAAGCAACTTAGAAGGCATGAGAAGAAGGAATGCTTGCAGCCTAATGTTTTCCTTGAAGAGCCTTTTTGGAGGTGGTTGCCTATGTCCATTGGAATTTAAGGGCTTCCATAGCTTGCGGAAGTATATTATACCTGAGAAACATTGTCTGTTAACATTGGAGGTGCACTTGTGGGTACAAATGAGAAATTTGCACCTACTCAAATGGTTTGGCATTTCCAAATCCTTTGGTAGATGCTGGCTGCCTACATATAGGAGCAGAGGGAATTAATTGCGATTCTGTTATGTCCAGAAGGTGAAAATTCTACAGATGATAGGGTGGGTAACATGCTAGCACTAACTCAGTGGTTTCAGCTGGAGGCAGTTGTGTTCCCCAGAGGACATTTGGCAATATCTGGAGGACATTTTTTATTTCACAACTACGGAAGAACAGAGAAGTTGGGGACAGCATCCTGTTGGGGTTTAGTGGGTAGAGGCCAGGGATGGTGCTAAACATCCTACAATGCACAGAACAGCCCCACTCCCCACCAATAAAGACTCATCCAGTCCACATGTCAATAGTGTTGAGGCTGAGAAACACTATTAACAAAATCTGAGGTCCGTAAGTCAAATATCAACTCATGATAAAAACGTGTTCCCATGTTATTTTTTTCACACAGGAGAAATTAGTTAAGAAGTAGGTAAAGCAGTTACAGTGCTTGGTACATACTAAGCACTCGAAAAGCTGTTATTTTAAAATAAGAAAAACTATGTATTTATTTCCTGTATGAAGTGAAACAGGAACCTAGTAATGAAGCAGAGACACAGAACACAGCCTCCTGGCTCTAGCCTTCTCTGATATGAATGCTGTATGTTGCACTCTTGTGGGGACAGGAGGTTATTAAACTCACTCTTTTGCAAATTCCTGGTATTAGTTATGGATTTGTAAGCCATTAAATCTACTTAGGGACCCCGATGCTCCAACCCTGAGCTTTTCATGGGCATTATTAATGGTGTTTTCAGTTATCTTAAAAATCTCTAGTGTGTCTCACTCTTCATATTTAAAGACGGATGCTAATTTTTGAACCTTCTCTGTGCCCCGTAAAACCTTCCAACCATTTAAAAAATAGTGCATGGCCCTGCTTAATTTCCTCTCTGGTTGAACTGGCATGAGGGCCTTTTAATTAAACAGAATAAACATACATTTTTGATTTAATGTGGCTTTCTTTGATACTTGCTTAACCAGCCCCTGCTCACATGGTGTCTACAGTCTAATTAGGAAGGGGAACAATAATCTGATCTCAGATTTACAACCCTTCTCTGTCATTATTTATTCATTTGCCTAGTCCACAAATAGTGACTATTTATGTGTGCCAAGCATGAGAGAGGATGGTAGGTACATAGCCAGGAGGCACTTAGACTTCTTTCTGGCTGCAGAATGCTTCCAGTGCAGCAGGGAAGCTTAAACACAAAATAACTAAAACTGCACTTGCTTGTATCATTAGTGCTGAGAAAGAAATGCACAGTGATAAGAAAAGGGGAACTTCCTCCCATGCAAGGAATCTGAGACGGTGTCCCCAGATAAGTCATATGCAAGCTGGGGATGGGGGCTAAAGATTGGCCTCTCCAAATTATCTCTGCCCTTCTCTTATTCTTCAGCCTTTCCTCACCTCACTCCAATATGAGGTCCATTGTTAGGATCACAGTGTTGAAGGTAGGAGAGTTCACCCTTCATAACATTCACCTAGCTGTTTAAACAGAAGCATGCAGCACTTGTACAGATATATTTGCTCATATTTGCAATTTCTCTGTCACAGATGTGGGGCTGGAGCCTGAATTTGCCAGCCAAAGAATTAACAGATGTTGAACGCAATGAAGAATTGTCTCAAAATGGCTGCTCCAAGAAAGGGATAGTGTTTCTAATAAAAAGAACATTTGTTAGAGCACACATCATCTTGAGCCTAGCCTTAGAAAACCTGTTCACAAGATAAGCCATTGTTCACTCTTTGTTACCAAGTTTGTGTTTAAGGAGTTAAGATTTGGGAGAGGCTTTCAACTTAGCTGTGGGTCCTGCCCAGCACAGTGTTCGCAGTCTGCAAGGAAGGTAGCAGGGTATTGCATGGGATTTTATGTTAATGATGTTTAAGGGATGATAATTCTCACCCAGGAAGGAGATGATCCATTAGTTACACTCTCAGTCTGTGTCTTAGGCCAGCGTGAAGCCATTACAGATCTTTAGCTGCAAAATAATAATTTTATGATGAGATAAGGGGTAGTTTTATTTCTGCCCTATTTTAAAAGAGAAAAGATGCAAGGCCTATGCCAGGGACTAAATCATTTCATTTCAGACTTTGTATAGAATTCATGTCAAATGAATGTCATAAATTATAAATAAAACATAAGTGTGTCACATAAAATAATTCTATGGTAATAGTTAATGACAGAGCTGAGCTGAATAATCTAAATATAGCAAGTGTGTGTGTGTGTGTGTGTGTGTGTGTGTTTTCATATAAACATTTTCCTCTCTCATAGAAAGTGAATGTGACCATCAAACATATCCTTGAATTCTAGAATTAGTCCCATGGACTTAAGTCTCCCAAGGAGATAAAAGTGAAGAGACTTAAAACAAACAAAAAACTCTTTTGCCCTATTTATTTGAATAAATAAGAGTAAGATAGTCAATCACTCAATCACTTTGCAAAGTTTAGTAATCTAACTGAATAACAAAAGTACCAACTCAATGTAGATAAGAAGAATTGAGTGGATCAGGAGGGAGAGAGGTGATTGACTATGATTAGTAGTGTCATGTGTGAAGGAAGTACCCCTAGACTGCCGGTCACATAGCTTCCCACATTTACTCTGTCTTCTTTAAAAAATATCATGCTTCTCAAAATACTTCACATTCTAAGAGTGCAGCTGTAAGAACATAGAGTTGATGATTGTATGGAACAACTGTATAGGATGTTGTAAGAAAAAATACTTCTCTTGGAGCTAAGAGGAAAACATAGTTGACACTGAGTTCTCTCTCATTACTGAATGTCTACTGTCTCACACCAGCTTCCTCTTTTGCTGTAATAGAGTAGTATTCAAGCAGGGGAAATTTTTGTCTCCCCTTCTCCCAGCAATGGCTGGTAGAGTCTGGAGACATCTTTGGATCTCATAACTGAGGGGAGTTATACATGCTACTGGCATATAGTGGGTAGAGGCTAGAGATGTGCTGAATATCCTCCAATGCACGGGACAGGCCCCTACACTAACAAATCATCCATCCCCAAATGTCAATAGTGCAGAGGTTGAGAAATCCTGGTTTAATACCATTCATGACCTGTAATGGAACCCATTATCCTGGGTAATTTGCATTTGTGTGTACTCCTTTACTAAGGCTCAATTAAGTGATTTAGTGAATATTTATTCACTCACAGGGCCATGGGGGAGAACTGCTAAAGAAAATTGAGGGATTATAAATACTTAATGGGAAGACAAGGTGAACACACATGAAAACAAACCCAAAAAATTCTACTTCAAAATGTTGTTGATTTTCTCCGAACCCTAATTATATGTATTCTATCAACATTTGCAGTGCATACCCTTTGTCTGTTTTTGCAAACTGTCAATTCAGATAATATAGTATCTCAGTGAATTGTTGCCACAATAATGTCATGTACCAATTCTCTCCCAAGCTCAATAGATTAACACAACAGTGTGTATTCTCACTGGTTTGTTTGTTGGCTGAAACAAACAAGCACCAGCCTGCTTGTTGGGCTGCGTCTGCTACAAATGCATTTATTCTGGGGCTCAGGCTGAAAGGGAGGTAGCACATACTAGAGAAAGAGCTTCTTGTGGTGATGGCAAAAGTACAACAGGACCAAGCTAAACATGCAAGCATAACATCTCTGTTTCTCTCATATCTGATAGCATCCCATTGGCTAAGACAAATCAACATGGTTGAGCTCCAAATCAAGGCAGAACAAGTATACTGTGGTCTCTGTAAGGCCAATGCAAGATACATGGCCTCACTGAATACCAGTGGGTCAGAGAAAGGATTGCATTATTTTAACTAATAAGTTCATTTTATTATTTCCATTTCAAATTTAACATTATAAGAATTTTTCTTAACTTGTTTTTTTGATTTATTTCTATTTATAATTGTGACAAAATACACATAACATAAAATTTTCCATCTTAACCATTTTTAAGTGGAATTAAGTATGTTCACACTGTTTTGCAGCCATCACCACTATCCATCTCTAGAATCATTTTCATCTTGCAAAACTGAAACTCTGTATCTATTAAATAATCATTCCAAATTCCCCTGGGATGGAGAACTTCTTTAAAAAAAATAATTACCACCCATTTTTAATGGGAACAAAGCTTATTTTTATAGACATAATTGGCATATAGCATGCATTTATAGTTGTCAGCCCAACCTATGCCTAAGGTGTATTCTATCCAGGATACAGACATGTCTTCAGACCCAAGGTGGAAGCCCCACAAAAGTCTGTTTTACTGAGATAAAGAAGCCTGTTGGGAAGGGATTCATTCCAAGTTTAGGCCGAGAAGCAATATGGGTCACAGCCAGGGAGCCTGCATTAGAAAAATGGGTTGACATTCAGACCCATGTCCATCAATCACTCAGCAGGGAAGTCTACCTAATTCTCAGGTTCCAAGCAGTAGTAGGTTAATCGAAGGGGGAAAAAAGTGAAGTGTGCTTTTACTGAAATCTACATGGAATGTTAGGAGCTTAGGGCATCAGCAGCATATAACTGGCAGCTTCAGGAGTGACCAGTACAGGAGCCAACCAGCTGGCAACAGGAGGGGCTTTAGCAGTGTTAAATCCTGGAGCCCATGAGACGGAGCTCAGTATCCTTATCATCAGCCACCAGTGGTGGGACTCAGACTGGGTGGGCAGTGGTTGTGAGGTCCTTTAGGCAAGACCTGTTTCTATCAGCAGGAGCAGGAGGCATTTCCCAGAGCCCTGGGAAATGACAGGCATTATTCAGTAGCCAAGGGAACTGCTCGAGTAATTAGAAAAGCACTGAAGTCTCCACCACGTGGAATGCTGAAAAACCCTAGAAATACTGGGTTCCAGGGACAATCTGAGAGAGAAGAGCCATAAGGAGTCCTGGGTGCTAGTCTAGAAACCACAGCTTGCTATGAGTATGACTAGGGCAATTCATTGAATCTCTCTGGGTCTTTGTTTTCTCTCCTGAAAGTAAGAGAATTGGGATACATGATTTGCCTGGTCTTTTCTAACTGATATTATATTACCTGAATGGATGTTGTTATATGATCTCAAGACAGGCTTTACATTCATGCCAGGTTTTGGTTGTAGAAAGTCTGTATTCTTTATTTAATTGATTAATTAATTAGAAGGAGTCTCACTCTGTCAACCAGGCTGGAGTACAATGGCGCCATCAGAGCTCGCTGCAGTCTCGAACTCCTGGGCTCAAGCAATTCTCCTGCCTCAGCCTCTCAAGTAGCCGGAACTACAGACATGCACCACCACGCCCAGAAAAATTTTAAATTTTTTTGTAGAGGTAGGAACTTACATATTTCCCAGGCTGGTCTCAAACTCCTGACCTCCGCCAATCTTCCCTCCTCAGCCTCCCAAAGCACTGGGATTATTGGTGTGAGCCACCATTACCAGCCAATCTCTCTGAGTCTGTTTCCCCATCTGAAAATAAGAGAATTGGGATGCATGATTTGCAAGAGCTTTTCAAACTGAAGTTATATTATCTGAATGTTGTGATTTGCTCTCAAGCCAGCCTCTAAGTTCATGCCAGCTTTTGGTTGTGTAAAGCTCATAGTCTTAAACCATGCTTTTAAAAAAAAAAAAAAAAAAAAAAAAAAAAAAAAAAAAAAAAAAAAAAAAGAAGAAGAAAAGAAACAGGCAGTTTCTCATTTCTTTCCAAGCATAAATATTAGCTTAAGCATTAAGATAGACAAGGTCTTTGGCATGATGGCATTGTATAACTGGATTATTTCATGCAGTCTTATTTGAGGAATTCAGTAAGAAGTTACTTTGCATCAGCTTTATCTGTATTTAGCATTTAACCAGATTAAACCGAATTGGGGGCCTTTAGACTCAATGGCAAAAATGGTTTTACATAATAATAGCAGGGTGCTTTTTACATATTCATGATCTCTGTTTGAACATGTTAAATTCAAGATACCAGATACATGTCTGTATGGAGACCTTAATTCAGTATTTGGGCATACAGTCTCTCTGGACATAAAACCTAGGTGTTTCTAAGCGTTCATTTGGTATTTAATCTCACCAAGACAGCAAGTGTATTTCATAAAGGTAGGGAGGAGATCAGGAAAGCAGATAGTGTCTTGAAGCTCACAACATTTAAAGTGCAGACTGGACAATGGACACTCAGAAGTGGCGCCAGGCCAGGAAATAAGTTTAGTCGTTGTTTGATTGTTTCTTTGAGTGTTTTGCACCCAGTTAGCCTACACATTTGTTTAAATTATTAAATTGATGGTCATATAACTGCACATGCAAATCTGTGTGTCTGTCTTCTCTTTAAAAATTGGAAGCTGCTACAAGGGTGACATCCTTTAGGAGGGGTGCAAGCTCTCGGCTGGCAAAGCTCCCTCCCCATATCGATGGCTAAACTCAGGCCATTTCCCATCTCCCATCCAGCCTCTGTAATTATGTGGGGTGTGATCCTGATTCTGAGGTCCATGAATGGGGAAGAACCAGCAAATAGAGACTCAGAAGAAAGAGGGACACAATAGTAACCTCAGGGAGTGTGTTCAAAGAGGAGCGCATTCCTGAGCAAGGGAATGGCTCACTCTGACAGGTGTTGCTGGAAAGCCAGGGAAGAGATTCTGCCACACCGTATGCACTGGCCTTGATGCCCAGTGTCCTCAGTGACTCTGGGGGAGCTGTCTGCATGCACCAAGGCTGGTGTGAGGGCAAAAGCAGATGCAGAGTGAGGTCAAGCTCACACGCCAGTTCACACATTGGATTGTCAGTGCTCCCAGATACACGGCGATGAGGGTACAGTGTCAGGAGAGAACAGTTAGGTACACTAAAAGCCCAGACTCCACCACTACACTAGATGCATGTAAGACATCTGCACTGCACCCCCTAATTCTATAAACATTTTTAAAAATTAAAAGTAAATAAAATTAGGCAGTGTATGGTGGCTTATGCCTATAATTCCAGTGCTTTGAGAGGCCAAGGCAGGAGGATCACTTGAGCCCAGTAGTTTGAGACCAGCCTGGGCAACATAGTGAGACCCTATCTCCTCAGTAAACATTGGAAAGAAAGAAATTGCCAGGCCGGGTGGTCCTCACCATCATCCCAGCTACTCAGGAGACTGATGTGGGAGGATCACTTGAACCCAAAAGTTCAAGACCAGCTTGGGTAACATAGTAAGACCCTTGCCTCTAGAAAATAAAAACAAAAAAATATATTACCCAGGCATGGCAGTGTGCACCTGTCTAGTTCTAGCTGCTCAGGAGGCTGAGATGGGAGAATCACTTGAGCCCAGGAGTTGGAGGCTGCAGTAAGTTATAATCACACCATTGCACTCCAACCTGGGCAACAGAGCCAGAACCCTGTCTCAAATTTTTTTAAATAAAAATAAAATTATTTAATAGAACAAAAAAATTGTTCAATTTCTTTCACTTTACAGTTAAGAAAACTAAGATTCAGAGAACTGATATGATTAACACCTACCCCTGACCCCCCACCTAGAATAAAGGCCATAAAATTTCTTCCCGGGCCGGTGAGAAAATAAAGGATAAAAATGTCTCCCCAGGCAGATGAGAAACAGAAAGAGAAAGTAGTGAGTTCTGTCTCCTGATGTCAGGGTCAGAGCCGCAGAGACTTGGTTCTGGAAGTGTTTGAGAGTAAGAACCTGGCTCAAGGCTGTGAACCAGGAGCTGGGAGAGGTGTTGCCTACTACTGCCGATGTGAAGACTAGAAGGACATTGATATTGAGTAAGTAAGACCTCAGGCTACCACACTGCACACCTACCTGCCACCTTCCCTTCCAGGGAACCAAGCTAGGCCTCTCTCTGGCTGGGAAACCTGTTGAGCAACCTCCTCATATTTGTTGCCAACATAAGCTCTGGTTCTAAATGGAGAAGCTGTTGCAGGGTGGGGCAGCAAAACCGCAAGAGTGAGAAGAGAGGCAAACAGCAAACTGAAGTAGAAAGCCCACATCCTCCTCAACAAGAGGGGGTAGAACTCAAAGGAAGCAGGCTGCTGGAACACGTACACAGACTTCCATACAAGCAAGACATTGTGTGTGTGTTCAAGCCGCCATCCTCCCCAAAGATTCCTTCACCTGTTATTCTCACAAGGAATGAAATGCAGTGAGGTGAGAGAGTGTTGGGATGGCAAACATGGATGATGGATGAATTCTCTTCCCTCTGTACGTTTTCCAGCACAAAGAGCTGCCCCAGGCTGTTGACCCCATACACTGAGTTTTGAGAGGTTTCTATGTTTCCTTAGAAAGTTACAGTGCCTTAGAAAGGCACAGTGGTTCAGGCCTGTAATCTTAGCACTTTACAAGGGTGAGGCAGGAGGATTGTTTGTGCCCAGAAGTTCGGGACCAGCCTGGGCAACATAGCAAGACCTTATCTCTACAAAAACCACAAAAATTAGCTGAGTATGGTGACACATGCCTATAGTCCCAAGTACTTGGGAAGCTGAGGCAGGAGGATTGCTTGAACCCAAGACTTCAAGGTTGTAGTGAACTAAGACCTAACCACTTCACCCCAGCCTGGGCAACAGAGCAAAACCTTGTCTCGAGCCGGCATCTTTCAGTTCCTTTTTGTGTCCTTGTCCTTTACAGAAAGATGAAGATCCCTTTCCTCCTACTGTTCTTTCTCTGGGAAGCCGAGAGCCACACAGCATCAAGGCCGAACATCATCCTGGTGATGGCTGACGACCTCGGCATTGGAGATCCTGGGTGCTATGGGAACAAAACTCTCAGGTTGGTAATGCAGCTCCTCAGTAAACACATGGCTGTATTCATAGGCAACAGTCCCCGGCATTGTTAATGTTGATCTACAGAGCACAGAACATGTAGAAACGTTCAAAACCCTCCAAACCATGCCTGGCTTCATGTAGATACACTGAGATGTAGGTGTCTGCTTCGACCAGAACTTTCTTTTTTCTTTTTTTTTTTTTTTTTGAGAAGGAGTCTCACACTGTCACCCAGGCTGCAGTGCAGTGGCACGATCTTGGGAATCACTGCAACCTCTGCCTCCTAGGTTGAAGCCATTCTCCTCCCTCAGCCTCTCGAGTAGCTGGGACTATAGGCGTGTGCCGCCATGCCTGGCTAATTTTTTATATTTTTAGAAGAGATGGGGTTTCACTATGTTGGCCAGGCTGGTCTCAAACTCCCGACTTCGTGATCCACCCGCCTCAGCCTCCCAAAGTGCTGGGATTACAGGCGTGAGCCACTGCACTGGACCAGAACTTTCTTGTAGGATATATGAATACTAAATACAATACCTGAAGCCAGGAATGGACCCATTGCCAAGTGCCATGGGACACTGATTATTTTTTTCATGCCATTCTCTTACTCCTCATCTTCTTCTTAACAAGAGAAATCTTGGAAAGTATATTTCATCATTACATATCAGACCAAACAAAAATTAAATAGATTATTATATTAAGGAAAATCTTCCCCACAACACATAGCCAAATGTATCTCACTTTCAATCTGAAACTTTGCATCAAATGTTGCTTTTTATTTTTTTAAGAGTATATTGACCTATGACATTGCTTAAATTTTTAAAAAGCATATGCAAGGATAAGATCTGCAATTTTAAGAGGGCACTTTAAGTGTCCCACCTTTTGCCTACTTTTGTAAAATGTTTACAGATCACTTTATACATTTGTGATATAGATCTTATTAATTTAGTTTTTCTTATCAGCATCATGATTTTATGCAGCTTTTTCATTTTATCTATTTCTTTAATATTATATATTCCTAAGATATATTAAGATAATAGATAACTGTTCCTACCAAGATGTCTTAATTAAAAAGTTAAAATCAAGTCTTTAAGGTTAAATCTTTACCAGTTATCAAAAGAAAAAATGTCTATAAGGCCCCATGGAAGAATCCATGGCAATATCTACCCTAAATCTGCCTTGGTCTCTATATTAGAGTCCCATTATTTCTGAATTACATTTCTCATTTTTATATTTTGTAATATCACACCCCAAAATAGTCACTTTTTTTTTTGTAGGCCAGTATAGATACTAGGAGATTTAATTCAAATGCAAAAACAGTCTCTGTCTTCTAAGCATCTTACCCTTTAAGAAAAAAGCAAAATAGAATTATTTGTAATTAAGCACATTCACTAAATTAATAAATGATCACTAGTTTGACATTACAGATGCAATGAAATTATTTCCCCCTTCAAGCTATGCATCACTGCAGTACTACTCTGTAAGGGCATTGGTCTAGGGAAGCCATGGGACCAATGAACAAGATGTATACTCCCATCCTACAGGCAGCCATCTTGAAGGGGAGCACAATTAGCCATGCCATTGCTTTATAGTGAGGAAGCTGCTGGTCTGGTGGAGTATGGACTACTGTTCCAAATATAGGTCAATCCCCTTGCATAAACAAGGAAGGGTGCTGGAGGCTCATGAGAATTCCATCTGTACCTGGAACTGAAGGATGGCAGATGATAAGCCAGGCAGGGAAGAAGGGACCTGGATTCCTGGTGGAAGACATGGGATATATCTTGTGGGGTATAGCTTGGTATGGTCCAAAAACTAAAAGATACTAATTGCTAAATGACTTCCCAAAATTATCAGCCAATCCATTCATAGAGAAAGGCATCAGGATGGCTTATCTTGCAAAAGGTATCACTTTACAAGTGAACTCATAAATAAGACTTTATTAAGCATAAAAATATAAGCCAACAAAGGGTATTTGGGAGTCACAGCATCTAGTTTCTTCACTGTAGTATTTGTGCCTTTTCCCTGGAGCATATTAACCCATTTGTTGATGCTCACTGGTTGAGGCACATGGAGTCTGATTATTCCCTGTCCCTGGGGGCATGTGGAAATTAGGCGGGGGCTCATTAAAGCTGCTTGTGGAATTCCTTTTGGCTGTGGTTGGGAAGAGAGGGGAGTCAGATTGACCATGGAGATTTCTTCTTTGGTGACACAGAGGTAACTTGGGAGATGTGGATGGGAGAAGAGTGAAGCCTCATCTTCATTCACCCCTTCTTTCCCTCCCTGCAGTATCCTATTTTGAAGACTTGGTTTCTCTCTTCTAATTCAGGGTTAGTGAGACCAGGAGCTCAGAGCCCTCTGTAGCATGAATGGACCTTCTGGGGATGCCCCGCCTGCATCATTCACACATCTCCATGGTTTTGTTGCAGCTTGAGTCTTGATTCTGTATCACTTCTTCACCACCTCCCCTGCCTCTCATCTTGCCTCTCTCCCACATAACCCCAGACTCGCCCTTGCTCATTGAGAAGTTTCCCACTATAAAGAGCCACAGACAGTTTCATTTTGAAAATTATCACAGAGCTGGCCACAGTGGCTCATGCCTATAATCCCAGCACTTTGGGAGGCCGAGGTGGGCAGATCACTTGGGGTCAGGAGTTTGAGACCAGCCTGGCCAACATGGTGAAACCCTGCGTCTACCAAAAAAATACAAAAATTAGCCAGGCATGGTTGTGCGTGCCTGTAGTCCCAGCTACTCACAAGGCTGAGATGAGAGAATTGCTTGAACACGAGAGGTGGAGGTTGCAGTGAGCCGAGATCACGCAACTGCACTCCAGCCTGGGTGATAGAGTGAGATCCTGTCTCAAAAATAAATCCATGAACATTAAGTGAAAATGATCACAAATGCTATGATTCTTTTGTTCCAGGACTCCCAATATTGACCGGTTGGCCAGTGGGGGAGTGAAACTCACTCAGCACCTGGCAGCATCACCCCTGTGCACACCAAGCAGGGCAGCCTTCATGACTGGCCGGTACCCTGTCCGATCAGGTAACCTCCTATCTGCATCGCAGGGGCTGTGGTCTCCTTCGGGACAGCCTCCCACCTCCAGGTATCTCCTGGTTCCTAAGGGTTGATTTTTTTCCTCGTTCAGGAATGGCATCTTGGTCCCGCACTGGAGTTTTCCTCTTCACAGCCTCTTCGGGAGGCCTTCCCACCAATGAGATTACCTTTGCTAAGCTTCTGAAGGATCAAGGTTATTCAACAGCACTGATAGGTATGGGCATCTATGGGATGGGAACCATCTATAGGTATGGGAACGGCAGGGAGGACTTGGACAAAGTTAGCAAAAGAGCGGGAGAGGACATCATGACAGTTATCTTAGGGATGACATTGCTGGTACACTTTGCACAACTTTAAATGGGAACAAAATGATTTCATTTGTAGGCTAAAACACAATGAGTCTATCTGGACTACTCGAATGTATAGATGTGTGTGTGTGTGTGTGTTGTGTGTTTGTGCGTGTGTATGTGTGTGTTGTGCGTGTGTGTGTTGTGTGTGTGTATAGATAAATAGATACTTAGATGATACCTAATGATAGATGGATGAATGGATGAATGGATAGATGGAAGAAAGCATTGATGAACGGTTGGATAGATAGATAATAGGTAGAGAAATAGCTAGCTAGCTAGATAGATAGATAAATAGATAGATGGAGAGAGAGACAAAGGTGAGATAGATGGGATGGATGGATGGATGGATGGATGGATGGATGGATGGGTGGAATAGATGATAACTAACTAGCAAGATAGATAGATAGTGAAATAGAAAAATAGATAGATTAGATAGATAGATAGATAGATAGATAGATAGATAGATAGACAGATAGATAGATAGATAGATGCAGAGAGGGACAAAGATGAGGTAGATGGGATGGATGGATGCATGAAATAGATGATGATAGATATGACAGATGGATAGATAGATAGATAGATAGATAGATAGATAGATAGATAGATAGATGTTATAAATAAATAGATGCAGGGAGATAAAAATGACATAGCATGGATAGATAGATAATGAGGCAATTGGATGGATGAAATAGATGATAGATGGAACAAATGAAAGATAGACATATACATAGAGAGAATGTACAAAACTATACACACCATGCTATTGATAAAGATTTTCATTTTACTTTCCAATATAAAATTATGTCAGAATTTGTCTTGGTTGACACACCCACTGATTTTATCCTGTAGATAGGATTGAAGCCTTCCTGTTTGCATGAAGAGCTTGAATCTAAGCAGGCCATAAAATGAATCCTAGCAAATCTCAGAGGAGCAAAATGACCCTTTCCTTTCTTCCAAAATCTTGTTAAAAAACTATCATTTTTTTCTTTTGTAAGGCACTCATTAATTTAGTGATCTAATTAACATTTTATAAGAAATTTTCAGAGGTGCTTAAAATAATTGCTGAGTTACTGAGTGTGATTTCCTCATGCCTCAGGGCTAGGTTCTGAAGTAAGGATTCATTTCCACTTTTAACATTCAAGGAACAAAATTAAGTTGCTTCTAAAACTTTAATTTTAAGGGCCTAGCTCAGAAAAGCATCTGACCAGGAAAAAGAAAAAAAAAAAAACTTGTGTTTTTCTTTAAAGTGTGGTTTCCTGTCTATTAAAGATGTTAGCTAGTTTTCTTTTTGGATTTTTATCTGATTGGGGTTTTTGTGGTTGTTGTTTTATTTTGTTTTGTTGAAATCACTAAATTAGTTCGTATTTCTTGGTAGAGTGAGTAGAGGATTTTTATCTGGTTGAGATTTTGTTTTTTTGTTTTGTTTTATTGTAATAGCTAAATTAGTTCTTATTTTCTGGTAGAGTGAGTAGGTAATACCTTAGCGTTTGTGGGAAAAAAAAGTGAAAAACTCTAGGGTCCTATGAACGGGAAGGCTAGCTTCATGAAATAGTCAGAGCCTCCTTTTCAGTGCGTGGGAACAGAAGCTTGGATTTGAATCAGTGTGTTTATTGGGACTGAAGTGATCCCCCATTTGTCTTCTCAGGGAAATGGCACCTTGGAATGAGCTGTCACAGCAAGACTGACTTCTGTCACCACCCTTTACATCATGGCTTCAATTATTTCTATGGGATCTCCTTGACCAATCTGAGAGACTGCAAGCCCGGAGAGGGCAGCGTCTTCACCACAGGCTTCAAGAGGCTGGTCTTCATCCCCCTGCAGATCATCGGGGTCACCCTCCTTACCTTCGCTGCACTCAATTGTCTGGGGCTACTCCGCGTGCCTCTAGGCATTTTTTTCAGCCTTCTCTTCCTAGCAGCCCTAATCCTGACCCTTTTCTTGGGCTTCCTTCATTACTTCCGGCCCCTGAACTGCTTCATGATGAGGAACTATGAGATCATTCAACAGCCCATGTCCTACGACAATCTCACCCAGAGGCTAACGGTGGAGGCGGCCCAGTTCATACAGCGGTGGGTATTGCCTTGTCCTCTGATGCTGCCTGTTAGAAAACATTCTGGGTGATTTCTCGTGGAGGTGGAAGAACCAGCAGAGGTTTTTTTTTTTTTTTTTTGAGACAGAGTCTTGCTCTGTCGCCCAGGCTGGAGTGCAGTGATGCGATCTCAGCTCACTGCAAGTTCTGCCTTCCCGGGGTTCATGCCATTCTCCTGCCTCAGCCTCCCAAGTAGCTGGAACTACAGGTGCCCACCACCATGCCCGGCTAATTTTTTGTATTTTCAGTAGAGACGAGGTTTCACCGTGTTAGCCAGGATGGTCTCGATCTCCTGACCTTGTGATCCGCCCGCATCGGCCTCCCAAAGTGCTGGGATTACAGGCGTGAGCCACTGCGCCTGGCCAGAACCAGCAGGATTATTATGCTAGCCACATTTTCCCTTCCATGCCTAACACATTTCTTCAGCCAACACTCACCATAGCACATGTTTAATGGCCTTAGAAAGGTATTTCAATGCAGTGTGCTCTCCTTAGAGTGTCTTTGCCAACATTCCCCACATCCTGGGCTGGAAAGGCCACGGCAAAATAATGTCTGCTGATGACAAAGGAGGTGTCAGATATCCTGCGGGCCATTTTTTTTTTTTTTTTTTTTTTTTTTTTGAGATGGAGTCTCGCTGTGTTGCCCAGGCTGGAGTGCAAGTGATGCTATCTCTGCTCACTGCAACCTCCATCTCCCAGATTCAGGTGATTCTGCGTCAGCCTCCTGAGTAGCTGCAATTGCAGGTGTCTGCCACCATGCCTGGCGAATTTTTTTTTCTCTTTTTAGTAGAGACAGAGTTTAACCAACTTGGTCAGTCTGCGTTTTGAACTCCTGACCTCAGGTGATCCACCCACCTCGGCCTCCCAAAGTGCTGGGATTACAGGTGTAAGCCAGGTACCTAGCCCCACTGGTCTTTAATCTTCAAATGTGGCCATCAAGAGAGGCAAGAAAATGGCTTATGTTTAGTTTAGAGGTTGTCCTTGTGATATAAACAATGTGGAAAGATCCAAAATATTTTGGGTTAATCTCTGAGCAAACAAAGCAGAACAAAAAGCTCTGTGAGTAAACTGGGTGAAGTGAATGATGTCTTTTGGGTCTTTCGGGTCCCATTGAGTTTCTCGTTTTGGGGATTGCAATCTGTAAGTGGAGTAACCATTAACAGCGGAGCAGACAACATTCCTGAGTTACATAGGTAGGTATAATATATATCTATATTATAATACATAATATAGAGAGCATAAGTAGATATAATTAAGCAGATATTATATAGAGCCTATGTCAAGAGCCCTTGCTATTCAAAACAAGCAAATACTGTGGAGGACAGGACTTTAAAGAGAAATGGAAAGTTCGTCTGAAAATCAGACGTTTGGTCTTTATGGTGACTTAAACTCTATGGGAGATTTAAAAGAGAGTTTGGGTGGTGATTTAAAAATTATAAAGGAGATAGAGGAAATATAGGTAATATTGGTTTGTCATCCAATTAATTGCATGACACAAAACTGTAAAATGAATCTCTGGATTGAACAATGAATGACAGTGAAAAGGAAGTTATTGTGATGAAGGGAAAGTATATTAGGGATTTAATTTTAAAACAAGCAAATATGCTCAGTCTAAGAAGAAAATACATAGTTAAGGTATGTGGAAGCTACATAAGTTAGGGCTGGTGAGAAAGGTAAAAAGTAATGTACTCTATGAAAATTATGTTGTCATTTCCTCACGTGGAAGATGTTGTGTTCCTATGTCCAGATCTTGTGGGCATGGAGTTGATGCTTTACTGGAGTTTGGAAATGGGCAGTGGTTCTCCTCACTCTCTTCTTCCAGTTATGAAACAACATAGGAGCAACCCATTCACCTGGAGGTACAACAGTGTCCTGCTACCCACAACATCACAGATTATGCAATAGATAAATCATAGGGTGTATTTTATTATATCTCTCTGGTACCACAAAAGTGTTTCATCGACTCTTTGACAGAAACCCACATATGGTTTGGGTGTCTGAACAGACTATGAAGTGACTTACACAAAAGTTGCAATTGATAGTATCACTTCCTCCCTCTAAAAATGAGACAAAAATAGAATGATTGGTTCTTATAGTTCACACTACCTCTCAGTTCAACAGATTTTATTAAAATCTAAATTGTCATTTAACTGTGAAATATATAAACTGGTCATTTCATTGTAAGTATTCTCAGTTTCAGCCTCTGGGACTTGGTTCCAGAGAGTACTCTATGTACTGGCTGCCCAACTGCTGAGGGAGCACCACATAATTTAAGTTTTTATTTTGGTTAACATCCCACTTCTGCTGCCAGGGTCTGTTTTTGTCAGTGAAGACTGACAAAATCTCAGTGGATTCATACTTGAAAATGTGTTTCTTGCCCATGCAAAATCTATTGCTGGTTGGGTGATGCTCTGGGGAAGCTTTGCTCCATGAGGAGACTCAGGGATCCAGGTTGCTAGTATCTTGTAGTTCTGTCAATCTCAATAGATGGCCTTCCCAATAGCATCCACAGGAGAAAAGAGTTGAAGGGTCTCTTGAGGACTTTTCCTTACTTCACTGACCCAGGGGTCAGCATGTAGACCAGGCCCCACATCTCCACCCTGACTTGACATGGGGCTAAGAGGTAGTCTCCCCATGTCTTCAGGAAGAAGAAAATGAAATGGCCTTACTGAACATATAGCAGTGATTTTCCTACTGCGAGCAGTGATTTTCAAATTTGTTTTAAAGCTGAGGAATATTTCAGATGAAATTTTATGAGCAGCTAAGTATGTCAGAGGGATAAAAGTTGCAGTGCTTGGGTTAACCTGGAACAGAGGACTGCGTTTGGAAATTACTGACATTTAATAAAGCCCCATGGAAACCTCATGAACAGCTGGAGAGAAAGGGCAGACTCTGCAACAAAAGAATAAAAGAACATGTGAGCAAACACCTACTTAGTGCAGACTCTAGGCAAATTAATATTTAACAGACATTCGTAAGTAAAAAAGGTAGGCACACCAGGAGAAAAATCAACACCAGCCTTGGAATTTTAAAAAAGAATTATTTGATATTACAGCTATGTGAGTGGAAGTGGAAGGAATTTGCCCAAGGTTATAGATAAGTGTAAACGAAAGGGGCTAATTTATTATGAAATTTGGATTGCAGACATGTACCACATAATAACATTTTGGTCAACAATGGACCATGTATATGACGGAGGTCCCATGAAATTATAATGGAGCTGCTTTATGCAGCTGTATGTTTGTATCTTTTTTGTTTTTTGAGACAGACTCTCACTCTATTGCCCAGGCTGGAGTGCAGTAGTGCGATCTCGACTCACTGCAATCTCCCCTTCCCGGGTTTAAGTGATTCTCTGCCTCAGCCTCTGAAGTAGCTGGGATTACAGGTGCCCACTACCATGCCCAGCTAATTTTTGTATTTTCAGTAGAGACGGGGTTTCACCGTGTTGGTCAGGCTGATCTCAAACTCCTGACCCTGAATGATCCACCTGCCTCGGCCTCCCAAAGTGCTGGGATTATAGGCATGAGCCACCACACCCGGCCACATTTGTATCTTTTATACTGCATTTTTTCCTGTACCTTTTCTATGTGTACATATATCTAGATACACAAATACTTTCCATTGCATTGCAGTTGCCTGCAGTACTCAGTACAGTCACATGCTGTGCAGGTTTGTAGCCTAGGAGCAATAGGCTCTACCATATAGCCTGGGTGTGTAGTGGGCTGTACCATCTAGGCTTGTGTAAGTGCACTGTACGATGTTTGCAGAATGATGAAATTGCTTAATGATACATTTCTCAGAACATATCTCTGTCACTATATGATGCATGTCTGTACTTGAAGCATTGATGTGAAGTATACTGTTTATTGGTATTTTAATATTTTCATCAGAGAAAAATAGAGTAAAGAAAATCTGTAGTTTGGTGTTGTATGTGTGTATGTGTCTGTATATATATATATGTAAATACATATGTGTGTGTGTATATATATGTGTGTGTGTGTGCTTTACACACATATGTATTTAACTTATAAAGAGATAAATTATTGAAATTGATTTCCAAGGGAAGCTATAGGAGAGATACATGTACAGCAGCAGCAAGTATTAATGTAAAGAATAAAGAATTTTCTGCCCAGGGATGGATAATAGCCACTAAAAGTCCTTTAAGCAACTATTTATAGGTCTGTCAGAATTCAGATAAGAAGTGGGCTATTTGTCATGATTTTCACAGATTTGGGCTGACAGGCACATGCTGGAGGGGTTGTGAGTCGTTCTTGGGCAATATGCGTGTAGTCTGGGTGCCTGTCCTGGGTAAACGTTGGGGTCTGTGGGTAGCCATAGCTCCATCATGTCATGCCCATGCTGACAGCCTGTCTTACCCAGGTGCCAGAGACTGCAGAAACCTATCGGATTCTGCTCACAGCAAAATGGCATGGTGAAGGATGTCATGCAATTCCTAAGAGAGGAAGGAAGACTTCAAGCTGTCAGTCACACTCCTGAACATTTATTTCAAGTATTATTTGTACAGAGATACTGCGGAGTTATCAGTGCCCATGGTCAACCCACACAGCCAGAAGCAGGCATTGCAGGGCTGGCCACCTGCCTCCTGGGCATGGCACTTGGTTCAGAACTATGCATTGTAGGTGACCTTTGCTAGGCTAGTGTATGGTGGCATATAATACAGGATCACTATGACTTCCTGCAGGTAGACAAAGAAGGGAAAAGGGAGAGTCCAGGACTACAGGGGTAGACAAGCGATACCTCAGACTTTGCATAAGGAAAACCCCGGAGATGCTTATTGCAGCTGAAGATGGCCAAGATGAACTCTTGGGACTGTCACAGAGTAGTTCCAAAGTGAGACTTTGCATCAGCATTTTACTAAGCTTCTCAAGACATTCTAAACTGGGTGTTTCATAGGGCACTCTGAGAAACACTGGGTTTTGTATATGTGTATGAGCTTTGGCTACTGTGCAGAAACACTGCAGTTATTTGTCACCTAGATTTTTCTAGAAGGTGATGCTGACACGTGATCTCATGTAAAAGCTTTGGAACTTTATAAGATATATTCAGTTATATCATCATCTAGTAAGATGCACACAGATATGTGATTGAAACAAAAGCTTAAGAAATGATCTTTCTCTTACTAAGGTGATTGCCCTGATATTTTCCACCCCATATTATTCTATTTGTTGTTGTTGTTTTGTTTTTTTTTTGTAATAATCTGGTTTGGGAACTAAATTAAATTCATGATGTATCAATGGGTCACAGTCTACATGATTGACTATGCTCTTACCTAGTGTGCTAGCTTTACTGTATTTGACAAACAGGAGCATAGCCATTCCAAGATGGAGCAGCACTCTTGGGCCGGTCTATTTAGGGCAGAAAACAACAGTGTGCTGTTTGTCAAATTTGCTGAGAAAGCTGGACATCCTTATATCAGTCTTCATCTACCGCAAATCTCTCAAAACCAGACAGGGTGGAGATTAATACAGTGTCCATTAGACAATGGATAGTCAGAAATGACACTCGGCTTCCAGGGTGAATCACCTTGTATGACATGTATTTTGACAGAAATTATTTAATCTATTAGGTATATAAATATTCATATGATTACAAGGCATTTTAATGGCTTCCTCAGTATATAATTTTGAGAGGGGACCAAAACAAATTTGATGATCATGAGGATATTGAAGCCTGACAAGTTTATCTTGATTATCTCTAATTATTATTAGAGAGCTGAGATTTTCTTTCAGAACTAGAGATTTAAGATGTTCTAGCAGCACCACAGTTGGAGGTGATGGTTATTGAATTATAACAAAAGGGTTTTTTCTTCAAAATAGGTGATTCTAGTGTAGATGGCTATTGTCCACATTGGAGCACTCACTGCATAGTTAATATTAGTGAAAATGCTAGCATTTTGTACACTGTGATGCCATTCACAAAAAACTTCTTACATACATTATCTGAAGATAAAAGATTTAAAGCACGTTGTTACAATCATCCTTGAGTAGAGCTGTCTGTCTGCGTTAGATTAGTTATCTGATTCACAAAATATGATATCCAAGAGTCTTGAGAGAATGGCCTTGATATGCTACCAAAGAATCCTAACATTGGTGACACCACCATGTTCATAAAACATTCCTTCAATGTCTGAAGACACATTTATATGTGTTATTTCATTATCCAGAATATCCTGAGCAATTTAGCCAGGTCTTACCACCTTTGTGAGAAATGGAGGTAGAGTTATTCAGCAGCCGAAAAAGGAATGCCTGATCAAAGCAATGGTAGTATTAGTGGAATTTACTCAAATACTTTTGAATTAAAAAGTTTCCAGTTGCAACTAGTGCCTTGTTTAGATATTTTAACACACATATATATGTATATATATGTTTTTGTACACAGCTGCTTCTCAGTTCATCTGTCAAAGGTGGTGAGGAAAATGATTTAAAACTCCTACTTCTAAAATTTATAGGCTTTCTGTACACTGTGTTACTGATATGATTTATACTCAAGGGTTTGCTCCTGAGATGCTAGCTTGCAATATTAGGGTATGAATGACAAGGAGGCATAAGGCAAAGATGCTTCATTGGCTTGTGATTCTTGCAAATGAGGTCCACTTAGTCAAACCCAGTTTGTGGCCTGGGATTCCAAGCACATATTTTCAAGTTGAGGACAGCGATGATTTAGAATATATAACCATCCATTCCACAGTCCCTCACCCTAATTGACTCATTCAGGGATAAATTTATCTGGGGGAGATGCTTCTATTATTAGAGAGCTGGATAATTAGCTCACCATATGTTATACGCTGTACAGTAATTCAGGAGATGGGTCATCCTGAATACACTTTAATTAGCCAGAAATCCTTGTTATTCTTGCATAAAGGAGTGAACTATAAATTTCTTAGAGATACCCAGCTCTCTGTACATGCCCTGTAGGGTCATCCCATTATCACAGCTTTGGGATTTGCCATCCCTCTCTTCATTGCAATGCAAAACAGATCCAACTTAGGTGTACAGCAGAAATGGTAACACAGAATGGGACATGTTCAAGTGTAATGGACACTGTGGAGTGCTTGCCAATTATACGTCAGGTGCTGTGGATACACACATTATTTTGTGCACCTTCCACACCCATTGCTTCCTTCACATAACAACCTCATGAGGTCGGTAAATAGATGTCTTACCGTGGAGAAACTTTGAAACTGAAATCGTTTGAATGAACAAAGCTCCACAGGTAATAAAGAGTAGAGGCTGAATTTAAACAGAGCTAACTCAACCTTTTGAATGTTGGAATGCTTCATAAACAGTTAGGGGAATCATTTCCATCTACTCCAGTGCGGTAGACTTATTGAGTGAGGATTAGTCCGAGTGAGGATTAGCTGGAAGAAGATTAGGGTGTTATATGGGTGTCTTGACACCTTTCTCCAGATGGAAGAGTCTAGGTCCAATGCTCAAGGAAGGAGAATGCATCTCTGTAATTCTTATAGATAAGTTTCAGTATCAGTAGTGTTATCATTACTATAATAATCGTGAAGTATCTGGATGCTCTGAAAAGAAAATAAAGGGTAAGGATGGTGGGTGAATGTAGCAAGTTATTTTATTCACAAACAGCTTTTTTCTTTAGTTGAAGTCAAGGCTAATTTTTAAAAAGGTGTCATGCTGGTGGGTAGAATGAGATTCATGTTTTATGTCTTCAATAGAAAGAGATGGATGTTTGTCACTCTGCTTTGTGAAAAACCAGATATGTTGACCTCTTCTCTGAATTCGTTGAAGCAGTGCTTCATTGCTAGGAAAAATATTTAAGTTTAGGTAAATCACTTTGTGTTTTTCTCTGAAGATATATATATGCTCACTTCGAACAGTAAATTTCCAAGAATGGCAATGACTTTATACACACCCACATAATCTGTATAGTATGTTATACGTTTATGGGGTTTATAGATTTATCTGGAATTTGCCATTAGTATAAAGTTCTCCAGGCTGAAGTTTATTAAGTTGTTTCAATATATTAAATATATGTATGTATATTTTGAGATATTATAATTAGAATTTCAATAAAAGCTAGTAAGTTTTAGTCAAGCTCAATGTAGGATAACTCTTGTTCTTTATAAATGAATTATTTTAGCAAAGGATTTATGGATAACAAATCAAAAATTTGGAAATTATGTAGAGTTCTTTTTTAATCTCTGACTTCCCGGAGTGGTAAGATCTCCTGTTCTGACAACAATAAGCCCTGCTCCCTGACAGCTCTCCACAGAAAAAACACCAAAACATCAGCATGATGGAAAGTGTCAGTAATCAAGGGGTGGGGGGGAAACGCCTACATGAAAAGATTATACCTTTAGTGGCGAGCCATGGGGAAGAATCTCTCCTACCATTTCCTATGGTCTATACTTTAATGATAAATAAATACTCCTTTCTACAAGCATTGCTTGTGTAATCATAATTCCCTAAAATCTATGACAACTGATAAATATATTATTGGAAGAAGATATGACTTTTTGTTCTGATCTATGTACTGCTATCACCATTTGGTACAGTCACAATCGTGAAATGCATTTATTGGGTGCCTCCAGCCTATCCTCTCCCATTTCCAGCTGGACTCCAGTGTAAGTGGCTGTGATGAATACCAGTGATTTGGCTCAAAGTGTCTTTTGAATAAAGGGATCTTTAGGAAGTTTCATTAGTTTCGATAATAGTGTAAGCCAGAAAGGAATGGGGTGATATTGATTTTAATTCATGGTAAGAAAAGTAAATCAGATTAAACATTAAGGGCAATACAGAGGGACACACACAGATGCTCATTCAAAAATAGAAAATTTAAATAATTAAAGAATTATCAAAAAGTCACATTATTCAGTAACTGTAGATAACACATGATTTGTTTCTAACTTTTGTGGGCCTATGGGATATGTATTTTAAAATGAGGGCAACGGGCACAGTGGCTCATGCCTGTAATCCTAGCACTTTGGGAAGCCTAGGTGGGAGGATCACTTGAGCTCAGGGGTTCAAGACCAGCCTGGGCAATACAGCAAGACCCTGTGTCTACAAAAAATAAAGTAATATTAGCTGGGCAAGGTGGTGTGTGCCTGTAGTCCCAGCTACTTGAGAACTGAGGTGAGAAGATTGCTTGATGCCAAGAGTTCAAGACCAGTCTGGGCAATATAGTGAGACCCTGTCTTTACAAAAAATAAGGAAGTATTAGCTCAGCATGGTCGTGCACACCTGTCGTCCCAGCTACTCAGGAAGCTGAGGTGGGAGAATCTCTTAAGCTCCGGAGTTGTAGGCTGCAGTGAGCGATGATTGCACCACTGCACTCCAGCCTGCACAACAGAGCAAGACCCTGTCTCTGAAAAAAAAAAAGGAGGGGAGGGCTTCTTTTTTGGATGAACCTCTGGTTTCAGGCTGAGGATATTGTAACAATACAGGTACCGAGGGATGTTCGTCTTTTGCCATACTAGATCTAGTGGGTCCATGGCATTCTCAACTGACTGGGGCATAGATAAAGAAAACTTAGACCTGACCCTGGAAATGCCTCTCCAGCCGTGTATTTCTGTATCTCTGAATATCATACCTGTGAATAGCTCGAAAGCCTACATGTTTATGGAAAACATTCAAAAACGCTGTCATGCTATGTGAACCATTGAAAGCTACCTCTTTCTGG
Source organism: Theropithecus gelada (assembly GCF_003255815.1). Lineage (NCBI taxonomy): Eukaryota > Metazoa > Chordata > Mammalia > Primates > Cercopithecidae > Theropithecus > Theropithecus gelada. The sequence goes on from NC_037689.1 coordinate 28,843,564, forward strand.
GAGCAAATTCTGACCCCTGCCAGGTTAAGATAAGTTCTCCTTCTCTGAATTCATTCTCTGCAGCACTGGGTAAGGGTACTTAAGACAGCTCGGACTAACCATCGATGCTCTTGTCTGAACTGTGGGTTGCTGATGGCAGGGTCCGTTCCAGTCTCTCTTTATATTTCTAGTGCCTGGTATCGTGTGTCAGCAGAACATTTGCTTAATAACTGCAAAACTCATAGATAGAAGACATGAACAGCTGGATGTATAAATCCACCTGCTGCACGCAGAGGTGGTCACATGAAATTCGTGGGGGTGGCGGGGGGGCGGTGACTGTTGATACCGCTCTCTGGTTTATGCCATACTCTAATTACCAGCAGCAGAAGGTATCCAGAAGGAATTCACTGACATCCCTATTTGCATTCCCGTTATTCCCTATGCCCACTGCAGTTGGAACAATACTACAATAATAAAGGTCAGACACTCAGATGAAGATTATTATTCTAAAGACCATCAAAAGTATACTTTATGACAGACAGAAACAAAATGCCTTAACCATCTTCTTGCCTGAATTTTCACTCCTGCCTCTATAGAATGTAAATCTTTTGATTCTGAGATCGGAATGATTACATGTTGCTGGAAAGGCTCAGGGCTGCCTTCTGTATTTTTAACAAATGGAGCGCAGGCATGTAGCAGCTGAAAGTTCTATCTTTTCGCACAGTGTGCAAGACAGTGGCAATAAATTTTCAAAAGAGTTGTTTACTGAAGTACTCCAGCTAATAAAAAAGGAGTTAAGCTGTTATTGAGAGATCTTTCTTCCACCAACTTGCTGATGTGTCATTCAGCTTTCAAGGTCATAGAGAGGAAGGGAGACCCAGATCTCCTTCCTGAGCCTGGGTGTGAAGCAAATGGTCTTTCCTGGTCTCTCAAAGAATATCACAAAGCAAGAATTCCTTCACCTGGGCACAGGCTGTCAGTTACACCCCAGGTGTGTGCAGGAAAGTCAGTGATTTATGTCTGGCTAGCCAACATTCCCATGCACCGTTGATTTCACTTCTGTTCCTGGATGGTAAATCTTGGAACAGTGTTTTTGCAAGCCAAGTATGCTTTTCTCTGTTTTCTGGGTTTGTTTTTGTATGTCAAACCTAATCAACTCTACTCGATGCACAGAGTATACATAAAGATACTGGTATCTCTGATGTCACCCCTATAGGATGAAAAACCACTGCTTTATAGAGAGATGATAGAAAACGAGTTCCATAAATATGTGAATTTTGATAATAAACACATTGATTCCCTTCTCCCCTTCTAAGGAGGATTCCCCTGCATTCCAAGACAAAGGTCACATTCTGTAGCCTTGATTGAACCCTGAAGCTCAGATCTTTGACTCAACTGTTCTTTCAGTCCTCATGAACCAGCTTTTATTTCAGGCTCTCTTGTTTGCCGGTTGTGTCATCCTTATTATTTATTTCCTTATTTCCACCTCACATTTTAATATGGCACAATTTTATGATCCTGCCAATCATGTTGATGGATGTCTCTTTCTTCTTCTTCTTTTTTTTTTTTTTTAACTTTTGAACAAGAGGACTGCTATCCAAAATTGGAGAATCCAAGTCGAAACTGGACTGAAGCCCAGTGCTGGGCATTTCAATCCATGCAATAGCTCTTCGTTCTCAGCAAATTCTGTCACTCACATCCTGTATGACCATGTACCGTGCTTGGGAGATTGACTTTTTAAGCTTTCTTATCTATTTTCCTTAACTTTAAATCTAAAAATAAATGGGAGAACAGATGAGAGTAAAATTGCAGTGAGATTGTTCTCATACATAATGTAACTCTCTATTTAGGAACACAAAGACTGTAATTTCATGTTCGTTTTGAGGAATCTAAGCCAGTTTAGGGGAACACAATCTGCTTCTGGGGAAGGAGGTGCAATTTGCCCAGGTGTGAATAAACTTTCCCCATAATAAGTAGAATGGAGGCTTCACAGTCTGCCCTGTGTGGCCAAGCTCTCTAACATACTGTGGCTCCGTTCAAGGGCATCTTCTCTTAGAAGGAGCCAAACACGTGGCTTGGTAGAGATGCTCATATGTAAGTCATCAGCTAGGATGACAATTCCAGTGCTTCCATCTAAGCAGTAGTATGTCCTCTTTTCTTTCTGAGATGTAACAGTGAATGTTATAGACCAGGTCCAGTGGGCTCTCATTGCTTGCCTTCTTATTCCAGTTCCTGTGAGACATGCATTGTGAATGGTTTATGTTGCATATGGTTTAGACTTCTGCCTAAGTCTCTTGTTACTTAGAAGGGATGTGGTTTATGTAACGGTTGCTCTAGAGCAAGGATTCCTCTGCAGAACTCCTGTTCTAAATCTCTTGTTACTTTGAAGGAATGTGGTTTATGTAACAGTTGCCCATATTCCTGTGAGATATTAACAGCATTTCCTTGTTTCATATTATTGTAAAAAAAATTTGCCACCAAGTACTGGAATAATAAAACATGGTACTAATGATTACCAATAACTTGTTAGATTTGATCTGCCTGTTTTCAGATAACCGGAGATGCCTGGCTTAGCTCTAACCCAAAGTGCTGTTTTGTGCTGGTTTTCTCTTTCAAAGGAGTAGGGGTTAATAAATGTAAGAACTGACCTTAAAAATGAAGTGTTACAGCCATAGGTGTGAGCAGTTCGAGGAGCCCAAGGTATACTAACATTAGCAAAATACAAATGCATTTAGAAAAGCATACATCTGTTTATTGTTTCCAGGAAAACTTATTAATATTTGTGACACCCAGTCCAAAATTTGGAATGTTTTTGGCTATCATGAGAAGTTAAGGAAGCCAGAAATACATAGAAGAAAAATTAATTTAACTACATATATATATAGAGTCTTCTGAACTTTTACTGGCTGGTAAAGATATGGACCGTGGGAGATGACCCCGTAAAAGTAAGAAGAGACTTAGGAGAGAAGTTCTGCAGAGTAGTCCCTGCCCTAGAGCAACTGTTACATAAACCATGTCCCGTCAAAGTAACAAAAGACTGAGGACAGAAGTTCTGCAGAGGAATCTCTGTTCTAGAGCAACTGCTACATAAACCACATTCCTTCAAAGTAACAAGAGATTTAGGACAGAAGTTCTGCAGAGGAATCCTTGCTCTAGAGCAACCGTTACATAAACCACATCCCTTCTAAGTAACAAGAGACTTAGGCAGAAGTCTAAACCATATGCAACATAAACCATTCACAGTGCAGTTCACATTGCATTCCCAAGGCCCTGTCATTCACTTGACTGCTGGGCGGGGCTGCCAATGCTTAGAAAGCAGATGTAATATTTCATCCAATAACAGATTTGCTGAATTTCTGCCACCTGCCAATCACTTTGCAGGTGTCAGGAACACCATGATATAAATGACATTCCTGCCTGGTGGTCTGGTGGGAGAAGAGAGCACATAAAAGACTCTGGTGTCATGGAACACATGCTTTATTAGCATTTGCTAATAAAAATTGAATCTCCAGGCTGGGTGCAGTGGCTCATACCTGTAATCCCAGCACTTTGGGAGGCTGAGGCAGGAGGATACCTGAGGTCAGGAGTTTAAACCAGCCTGGCCGACATGGTGAAACCCCATCTCTACTAAAAAAATTACAGAAATTAGCCAGGCATGGTGGTGTACACCTTTAATGCCAGCTACTCCAGAGGCTGAGACAGAATCGCTTGAACCCAGGAGGTGGAGTTTGCAGTGAGCCGAGATCATGTCACTGCACTCTAGCTTGAGCAACACAGCAAGACTCTATCTCAAATAGAAAATATTAATAAAATAATAATCTCCATACGCTAGAACCATGCCTGGCCTGTAGGAGATGCTTAACAATATTGTTTTAGGGTTCCCTTTTCTGAGCCCCAACAGGGCAACTAGAGAATACTGAAGACAAAGAGGAAACGGCCAGCAGAGAATCGTCTCTCAGTCTCCCCTGAGGCTAGCCACACAGACTAGAATCCCTCTTCCCCAAAGCATAAAAATAGTCAATGTATTGTATATTTCAAAATTGCTGAGAGAGTAGATTTTAAATGTTCTCACCTCAAAGAAATAACAACTATATGAGAAAATGAATATTTTGATTAGCTGTATTTAATCATTCCACATGGTAAACATGTATTATTGCATTGTCCCCAACAAGTCTACACAAGAATTATTTGTATATGTCAAATGATACATATATATACAAAATTTGTATATATATTTGTATAATTGTTTGCATATATCAATTACAATTTTTAAAAGGTAGTCTTTCTAGTAGTGTGTGTATGTGCATTTGTGTATAAAATTTTTTCCCAAAGAAATACTATTTTCAAGGTGCTTGAATTCATATTAATCACCATATAGAGAAGGAAGAACAGAATTCAACAACAACAACAAAAAACAAATACAGGCAATTTTCTATTAAATCTCTTCCTGAGTTGCGTCTTTGGGGGAAGTCTCAATAACATAATTCTTCACCTACTGATCCATAGAGGGTAACAATAAGTCACTTCATAGAGACACAACAGAGACTTACCTTTCTCTGACAGAAGATACCATATTAGGCAATTAACTTGTAGTACTTTGTGAATTTTCAAATTGCCTGCTATGATAATAGGTGGATCCTAATCAGAATGGTGGCAGACATACTTACATTATCCGTGGTCTTTTTTTTCTCCCTTTTTTTTTTTTTTTTTGCAGGAACACTGAGACTCCGTTCCTGCTTGTCTTGTCCTACCTCCATGTGCACACGGCCCTTTTCTCCAGCAAGGATTTTGCCGGCAAAAGTAAACACGGAGTCTACGGGGATGCTGTTGAGGAAATGGACTGGAGTGTGGGTACGTTTCTCCTCAGTGAATTCTTAGAAAACCAGTAAGTCTTTGCCTCCTTGTGTTTTCTTTCCTGTGTATTTCCATCTATGTTGCTGATGCCTTTAGAGACAGCAAATGTATGGGGTTTTTTGAAGGTAACCAAAAATGCATTGATCCTGAAAGGTAAATAGAATACAAAAAGTACCTTCACCAGTCCAGGCAACATAGGGAGACCCCATCTCTACAAAAAATTAAAAAAAAAAAAAATCAGCTGGGTGTGGTGGTACATGCCTGTGGTCCCAGCTAGTTGGGAGGCTGAGGTGGGAGGAGGTCTTGAGCCCAGGAGATTGAGGCTGCACTGAGCTATGATTGTACCACTGCACTCCAGCCTGGGTGACAGAGTGAGACCTTGTCTCTTAAAAAATATATATATCTTTACCCTCTTGTGCATGTCTGCAGTTGCCAGTGGATACATTTCAGGGGAAGTCTAGTCTGTGGGCTGCAGATGGAAGAGATTCATGGAGGAAAGGAGACAAAACTTTAGTCCTTATTATCCCTTATTCTATCAACAATGAAATATGAACAATGCCTTGTCATTAGCAGTTAGATGTGTGATGGATTTTGGATCCAGAATACCTGCAGCTGGCTACACACTTCGCGAGGCTCTCAGGGCAACAGTGACGAGGTCCTTGTGTTCTTCTTGCTGCATCTAAGGATGGCAAAGCTTTCCTTGTTCTCCAAACTCCTTCTCTCCCTTCCTGAGCAAATAACCCTATTTCTAAGAAACGTGGCATTTTTCACTGACATTGGGAAGACTTCCTTACTGAAGCTTTGTTTAAGTTAAAATGCATGTCTTCCATATCTACAGGACATCATCATCCCTCATGCAGAGCTCAGAACAAAACAGAACACAATTTGTTCTGACAATCACCATAGTAGGTGACCACCACCACCATCAATTTGCTGCTTTAAACAAACAAATATAACTGGGAAGCAGAGCTCAGAGGTCCCAGGATGGGGGATTACACCTGGGGTCTCTTAGCTGTACACAGCTAAGGAGTTGGCTAGCATGCAACCTCGTGCGGAATGAGGTAGGGAAGGCCTTAGTGTGTGAGTTACGCAAAGGAATGAAAAATCAGCATTCCAGTCCACTTGGAACTTCTCACAATTTCAAGTCTTTTCTAGCAGCATTGCCTCTTACTTTTACATTGCTGGGCCCATCTGGATAGTATCAGAGTGACAGAAGAGACCATTTTGTCCGTATTCCAGTACTCACTCAGGTTGCTAAAGATTTTCATGTGTTTGTTTCCTTTTACTTTTTCTCCCTTTCATTCTTCTCTCCATTTCTTTTGGTGAACTAACTCAGTAGTTTCTAACCTTTGGATCCAGATGTTTTGGAAATGCATGAAAGTTGCTTCCCAGTTATATTTGTTTGTTTGTTTGTTTAAAGCAGCAAATTGATGGCAGTGGTGGTCACCTACTATGGTGATTGTCAGAACAAATTTTGTTTTGTTTTGTTTTAAATCATGGAAGGAGCACCTTCTTAAGAAACAAGACTGGACTCTTCTTCCAGCTTCTAGATGTTTCTGTAATTATCTGTGAACTTGGGAGAAGTTTTACATCTTCAGGCCTCTCCTCTATCATCTTGATAGGAGGATTCAAATTAGGCAAGTTCTGAGGTTCTTTTTTCTGTGATAGTCTGTGATTCTATAAAGTAATGAGAGTGAGTACCATTTATAATAATAACTAGGAAAAACAAAACCAGAACATTCTCTCTAACAAGATTTATAAGAAGAGTACATTACGCTTATGGCTTGTACATGTACCAATACAAGCCTGCATCCTTTTATTTTTTCCTTTCTAAAATGTTGCACATAAATCAATATATATTTTTCACATCTTAGTAGTGTAAATCAGTAGAATATTTTCTCTCTTTAATGAGTGTTCTATTTTAATGTGTCAGGCTGCTTATGCAACTCTAAGACTTCTGTTGGCTATCAAGCAACCTCACACTGATCTCATCACACCTGTTGATTACATTTTATTTAATTAGCACGGCATACATGCCTGACTCATTAGAAAGTTTAACTTCCAGTGTTGTATCACTACTAGTTCTCTCTAAAGTATTTGGAGAGTATTTTCAATCTTCGAGACCTGCCTTAGCCCCTGATTTATAGAAGATTGTGTTTGTTTTGTTTTGTTTTGTTTGTTTGTTTGTTTTTGGCCAAAAGATAAAATCCTTCCCCCAAGCATTCCATGAATTTTTAAGAAACTTTTTGTTTTTTTAAATCTGATACATATGAGTGTTCTAAAGAATATTTCTTCTTTCCAAGAAGGGCTTTTCCTTATTGCACAGGAGGGGACTGTTGCATTCTGAATAATTATGTAATAAAATAAAAGGGGGAGATTTGCTTAAGAAGAAACACTCCCTGCACAAAGGAAAACTGAGATGGAAGTGGTTAACTAGTGAGGGCGCATCTCAGTCACTCCGAGCATGTTCTCTCCACATGTTTGAGGGCTGTGTAATTCTATGGATCATCACTTTCTCCCCCGCAGGTTTCTTTAAGCCTGGAAAGGCATATTCAATGACCAAGAGCCTTCATTATGTAACTGTACACCAATTCTACTGCCCATGATTGTGGCTTACTGCCTTATCCTTAGCTGAGTGAGTGCTGTGTCTCATATTGTTACAGTAACTAGAGAAAGACTGACTTCGTACAGATGTTGTGAGAGCTACAGAAGGGGCTTCTCAGTACAACCATGCAAGGGCAGTTGAAATCCAGGAGATAGGATTCTTCTGTGCGAATTCACGGGGTGGTCAACATGATTTTAATCATCAGAGTGACTAACATTGAGAGCTGGCCCCATATTGGGCCCTGATAGCACATGTATTTGTGGGAGCCGTAGGCTTTTGGTCCCATAAAGGTTGTCAGGAAATCACTGGCGTGAGGCAGATTGATTCATAGGGGAAAAGGCATACTAATTTATTGAATGTGCGTACACAAGAGCCTTCATAATGAAAACCCAACCTCCCAATGGGGTCCAGAAGCTTATACACCATCCTGAGGTTACAGAAAGGATGGGGGCTTGGGCCAGGCGTGGGGGCTCACGTCTGTAATCCCAGCACTTTGGGATGCTGAAGCAGGCAGATCACCTGAGGTCAGGAGTTCGAGACCAGCCTGTCCAACATGGTAAAACCCCGTCTCTACTAAAAATACAAAAATTAGCCGGGCATGGTGGTGCGTGCCTGTAATCCCACCTACTTTGGGAGGCTGAGGCAGGAGAATCACTTGAACCCAGGAGGTGGAGGTTGCAGTGAGCTGAGATCATACCACTGTATTCCAGGGAAAAAAAAAAATATATATATATATATATATACACACACACACACACACACACATATATATGATGGGGGCTTGGATCCTGGTAACACAGGTTATGCGGATCAGGGAGAAGAGTTCTGTTGAGGGGCAATAAGTGATTGCTAGGGAGAATTATTGATACAGGAACAGAAATTAACTTGTAATTTAAATGATCCTTGGAGATCGTACTTGGAAAAGGGTCTGCTCGGGGGTAGTCATATCTTGGTCTTCTTTTCTGCAATAGACAATGAAATTACAGGGAGGGGAAGGGAAAAAAAAGTTCTCCTTGGGGGGGGTCTGGATCTTAGGCAGATAAAAGAACTCCACCTTCTGTGGGAGAAACTGTGTGTGGGATGAAGGGGAGGTTAGAGAAACTTGAGGCTTCGTCGGTTTAGCATGTCAAAAGGCAATCTTTGGGGATATCAGTTTCTGAGTCTCAACATCTTGCCTCATTTTGTGCTGCCAGTGGTCCCTGTGCAGCAGGTGATGTTCTCATCATTCCCATTCCACAGGTAAGGTTAGTGAGGCTTGCAGGTTAGGTACACCCACCTCAGATTACAGAATTCATAATGGATGAGCATGTGTTCAAATGCAGGTGTCCCACCTAGAACCTGAAATCTACACCACTTTATTTCTTTTCTTTCCATGTAATAAGAAAGCGTGCATCATGTCAGTGCACAATCAACAACATATCTCCAGGAAAGATGTAGTTCATTCATTAGTCATGTTGACTGGATGCTAACTGTGTGCTTAAATGTTTTTTGGCAGTGCAGGGTGGGAGTAGGGTGCAATGATGATAAGACTATAGGTTTAGGGGAGAATGTTCAGCATACAAGATACTAAGAAATTTAAGATTCTTTCAGGAGATCCTATAACAATTCAGGGCAGAAAGTGAGGAATGTCCTGAGGGAGGTGCAGATAAAGTGCTTGAACAGTTTGGAAGCAGGAAGAGCAGGGGTGCTGTGCATGTTGGATGTAGCAGCCATATCATTTCAGCAGGACACACCCACAGTGGAATTCTTTAGGCAATCATGGTGCTATTGCAAAGTCTGATTTTCAATTCCCGTTAATTCTGAAGCAGCCCAAGCATCAGGGAGGAACAAATGTGTAAAATTTCATTGTTCTCCAGTATGCAACAAGCATTTTGGAGGCGTGTCCTTCTGGCTGTTTCTCTTCCTTTGGAAATAGACTGACATTTTTCATAAACCTGTTCATGGTTGGGGGTCACATGGAAGGACGGATGTAGTTCTGACCAGGGGTTTCTTATCTACAGCTTACACCATTATATCTATCACAGCTAGTCTGTGAAGTGGAATTTGCATGCAATCAGTGTTCACTCAGAGCCCTGTGCTATTAATAGAACCACATGAAGGAATCATAAATCAGCCTTTGCTCAGGATTAGACTAGCAAGTTCTATACTATTACAAAGAAACATTCAAGCAGAGAAGAATAAGGTGAATGCTAAAACAAATATCTGGCTTCCAGTCAAACATTCCTAGCCAGGTGTGGTGGCCTATGCCTGTAATCCCAGGTGGATCGCCTAAGGTTATCAGTTCAAGACCAGCCTGGCCAACATGGCGAAACCGTGTCTCTAATCAAAGTACAAAACTTAGCCAGGCATGGTGTCACATGCTTGTAATCCCAGCTACTTGGGAGGCTGAGATGGGAGAATCACTTAAACCCGGTAGGTGGAGATTGCCATGAACCAAGATTGTGCCCCTGTACTCCAGCCTGGGCAACAGAGTGAGATTCCATCTCACTCTGGACATTGCTACTGTACCCTCTGGGCACAGAGAACCAACCTGGAGGAAAAATAAGTGGTGAATTCATGCAATGAGCTTGGGGGATGTTACAGAATGAATGCGTGTTTACCATGCCTGACATTTAGTCAGTCATGTGCAACTCAATGTAGCAGCACGGACCATGCACTCAACTCATCTTGAGGGATGGAGAATAAATTGGAGAGCCTCTTTCGTAAGAGCTCAGGATTGTGTCAAGAACCTCAAGAAACACAAGAAAACTCTGGCAATGGGGAAGCATAGGTATTGGTCTAAGCCCTTCAAACTTGCAGCATAATTCTAAGCAGGGCCTGGATTATCAGACATGGTTGTAATGGATTATCCATTTTAAAACAGACTCTTTCTAGGAGGTTTGGACTACAATGATTGTGAAAGTATGGACTGTAGCATGCAATGAATAACCCCTCTGTAAATAGGTTCATTTACATGGACAAAAGTCCTCTGATTCAATGTATGTAGAAGATATCTACTTTTAGAATCTGTAGGGGCCACGGGGAAAACTTCCCCTTCACCCTCTGAAGTTTCTCTAAAAATCAACTCACAAAACGCAGATTAATTGAAGAAAAGTCATAAAAATTGTATTAACCTGCACACAGGGAGCATCACAGAGTGGTTACGTAACACTCTGTGGGATACCGAAGCTTGTATACCATATTGAGGTTACAAAAAGAATGGGAGCTTGCATCATGGCAGCCCTCTGATAAAATAAGTGGCAAATGGTTTGTTTGTTTGTTTGTTTGTTTTGAGATAGGATCTTGCTCTGTCACCCAGGCTGAAGGGTAGTGGCTCAATCTTGGCTGACTGCAGCCTCGACTTCCTGGGCTCAAGCAATCCTTCCACTTTAGCCTCCTGAGTAGCTGGGACTGCAGGTGCGTGCCACCACACCCAGCTAATAATTTTATTTTTTGTAGAGACAAGGTCTCACTATGTTGCCCAGGCTGGTCTTGAACTCCTGGGCTCAAGTGTTCCTCCCACCTTGGCCTCCCAAGGTGCTAGGATTACAGGCGTGAGCCAACATGCTTGGCCAGTAAACATTTCTTTCAGATCTTTAAGGTGTAGGACTCTCATTTCATGTTTCCTAGATCTGGACGAGGGAAGTCCTGGTTGCATGAATACAGAGTTTCTACAGATGCAAATCTCCTCCACAAAAACAGCTCTCCTTGCAGGCTCTCTGACACCCATCTCAGCATATATGAAATTAATATATTTTGTGGTAAAATATTTTTATTTCCTTCAAGTTCTATAGACCAGGTACACATTAGGTACTCAATAAGGAAATTTTAAAAGTGAAAGTATGGAGGTCAGGTGCCTGATATTTGCAAGGCCTGATCTAAGGTGCCAGGAATTACTAGGAGCACAGATATAAATAAGGTTGACTTGGCTTTCTCCTATGTATGGAAATAGTAGTCCAACCATGGGCATAGATGAGATTGTTCTGCAAGAATATTTAAGTCAGTTGAGCAACTTGTGACCCACAGTTTGTTTCCATCTAATCCAGGATAAGAGTTTGGAAATCAACCTTCATGTCTCTCCTTCTCAAAAACTGTAAGACCCAAAAAAGCAAAAGCCCATGTTCTCTTTGACATTCTTTGTCCTATACAGAGTCTAGCTTGGATCTTAAGGCTGTATATTTCCCCTGGGATTTAATGCATCACTTTTCTATCTTGAATTTTTAAAACATTCTTATTTTTGATCAATGCAACCTTCTTTAAAAAGTGACAATAATGTGCTCACTTCTGGTGCACAGTGAGGATGGAAGAGCCAGTCCAGCATCCAAAGGAAAGTCACAGCAGGAAGAACCCCCAAAAGAAAACCAAAAGAACAGCCAGAAACTGGTAAGACAGACTCAGAGAAGTGTGGTCAGGGAATTCAGGAGCAAAGAGCATTTCAAGAGAGAAGATCAATACCAACGAGTACTTCAGAGACATCAAGAAGGGCTGAAAAGGGACAAGTGAATGTAGCTCCTGTAAATTTTAGAATTATAGTGTATTACAGAGAATGATATTTGAGGAGCTGAGGTCAATGAGGTTGGATATTTCTTTCAAGAGGAATGGAAGAATTTGTGCCAAGGGATGACTTATCAGGCTTTGTCTGAGCTCATCTCTGCTTGGAGACCATGAATTGGGTGTTGGCACATAGGTATGTAGATTTTCAGTTCAATGCAGAGCCAGGAAGTAGGATCACCAAACTTATTGATGATTGAAGTTTTGCTAGCAGGGAGCATCACAAAAGGCAACTGGGCAGTGGAATTTGAGTGATTAGCAACAGAAGGACTGAAGTGGTGGATGGTGGTGGGGGATGAGGAAGGAAGAGAGCTGGTGGCTTGTGATGATGGACTGGAGATTCAAACAAGATTGCAGCAAAGGTGTTGGAAGGCTGGGACAGAGTAGAAGTGTTTATATTCCAGAGGTTGAATCATTCCAGGTATTCCCAGGTGCATGGCGTGCCTGCTGGATGATGAATGGAAGGCAAGTTCCTGGTGTTGGGGAGATCATGGAATTGGGAAGCCAGTGTGTTCAGCTGGTGCCTTCATATGACAGTGCACCAGCAAAGATGCCATGCACAGCTGTCCTGTGATTTCTAGGGCTGATTATCTTCATTCACTTTCATGGTGGAGGTTTATAGCCAGGCAGAGAGAGGGGATGCATAATGGTTTACTTTGCAAGGAGGAATGTAGAGCCATTATGGACCGCTCATTCATTAACTGAGCTTCTAATATTATCAAACGCTCAAAATTGAGGCTTGAAAATTATTTCAATCGTTGGTTACCTGCCAATGGTTCAGGTTTTTAGTAGGTTTCAGGGAGTCAGGGAGGTGGTCCATGCACACTAAGCAAGCTGGCTTCCTTCTTTGTCCAGCACAGCCCCATCTGTTAGCTCAATGGCATTAAGACAGTATTAAGAGCTAACTGCTGAGACTATACAACTGGTTATCTCTTCATGACTGTGACACACATCCCAGTGGGATGTGATGTGCAGGGGGATGCACTTGGAGCAATAAGAAATAGAACGTGGAAGCATTTTGTCTTAAAACTCTTAAGAAAAGCAAATGTATCCCCTAGTCTCTCTCTCATCTGCTTCCACAGCAATGGTTGGGTATGGCATGAATTCTTAAATATGTTTTTAATTTTCATTTTGTTTTAAACATGCACTTCATAGAGTTCAAATAAAAATAAATAAATAGAGCCATGTGACACTGGCTCCAGACTAGACAGCATGATGGAACAGAGCAGGAAGCCCAGAAAAAGAATTTCATGTAAAATGTAAATGTAAAGGTGACCCTTCAAGGCAGATGGCTAAGAATGGATTATACAATAATTATGATAGTATGATTAAACTTTTAGGAGAGCGATTGTAGTTAATTCCCTAGTATCTGGCATTGTGCTGTTTTGCATGTGCTTAAATGATATAATAATGGTGGTGTGTTGATGATGATGGTGATGGTGGTGATGCTGATGAGGGTGATGATGGTGATAATGGTGATGATGATATGATGGGTATGATGATGGCGATGCTGATGATGGTGGTAATGATGATGGTGAAGATGGTGATAATGATGAAAATAATGAAGATGAAGAGGAGGAAGCAGGGGGATATTGTGATGCTCAAAATAAAGAAGTCAATTTCACAAGAAGTGTAGAAGATTAAAGTAAGTTGCCCAAAGTCATGGAGATGACATATGATGACTAGGATTTTAATCTGGTCTGTCTTACATACTGTGCTATTCCTGCTGTTCCTCATATATTCAAATAAGTTCCCCATGCAGATTGTGTTTGGAAAATGGAACTACTGAAGAATTCCAGAAAATATATTGAGATGTATTTATCTGATATACAGGATAGTTGATAAAGGTCTTTCTGAGCACAAAAGCCAAGAAATAACTAACTCAAAGAAAATGATTGCTGAATTTTACTTCATGAAATCTAAAATTTCCTGATGTCAGGTAAAAATATAACATAAACTGAACAAAAAGACCAATGACAAAAGACTTAAAAACCATGTGCATCATCAACATAAAATAAAAAGAAAACTCCTGAGATATAGGAAGAGCTCATACAAGCAAATGGTAGAAAGATAAATATCAGAAAAATACATTGATTGTACCAATTTATTGTACCAGTTCACTACACATGTTCTAGCATTGGGCATTATGATTTAAAAAAATAAAATATTTACTAAAATGATGACTGAAAGAGAGCAGCTCTTTTAAAAAATTACACATACCACATTATATTGATTCCCAAATAGGTCAGACATTTTTCTTGTGTTTAAAAAAACTAATTAAACTACAAAAAAATCTGTTGCCATTTATCCAGTGGAGTCAGAATCTTTCCTTAATCCCTAATGCTTGTCGGAGGACCTGATGAAATCCATGACCACTTACAAGGCATATTTTAAATATTCAGCCAACACTTTTCATTTATGAATCCCAAGTCATCTATGACACAATGATTAAAACTCAAGTGAAGCAACAAATTGGGCTTTATTTTCACAGTGGTGTTTTTCGTCATTGGATATCCCCTTTAGGAAATGTCTTTCAAAAGGCTTTAAGTTATCTGTGTGTGTGTGTATATGTGTGTGTGTGTTTACACATGATATTTTACATTAAATTTATCTCCCACTGCATCCTAAATCACACTTTTTAAAAAATGAGTTTGTGAAATCTACTTATTTTAATAATGCTAACGTAATGTTAATTCCCCACAGGGGAAACTGCAGTGTAAAAAAATAAAAAAGGAAATCCATGGTTTATTCAGACTATCAACTCTTGGTATATGCTTGCAGTCATAGCTGAGCTCTGGATCAGATGAAATATGACCTCTGATCGTGTCATTGCACACCCGTATTGCTGAGATTGCTATGATAATCATGAAATTGCAGATAGACAGTATCTTCTCAGGGACTTTTGACAGGGGCTGGTATTAAGCCTCCACTACCTAATGAACCAATTTTTTATTCAAGCAGATCTAGACAGGAGAGAAATGAAATCATTTCCATTACAGACCACTGTTTACCTGAATGCAACATGCATAATGAGGTTTTGAAACTTCAAGAAAACATCTAGGAGGTGATGACAACCCCTACATTGCAAAGGAATGACTAATACAAACCCACTTATGCGTGATTCTCTTTCCGTGATTGCCAAACGTATTTAATAAAGAGACAGTTTAAAAATTGTCAGTTACATGCTTGACTGTAAAGGTATATAGTACACTTTAGGATACATGCTGTTTTGCTGTTTGGGAGTATTTTGTGTACACTTTTTAAAATACAAGGCTTTCTCAAATAGGATAGACCATTTGTTACTGGAATGTAATTTTATCTAGGGTTCTTATTCCTTTCATTACTGCAGGAAGAAAGTGAGTTTTTGGTCAATCGAAATAAAATCACGTATGTCAAGATTTTCTATTGATTGTCACTTTCAGAAGTGTGTGTTTGGGAAGTCTTTGTGAGTGACGAGGCGTGGGTTGGAGGAGAGAGTAGCTGTGAGATGCTCGCTGACTGTCCCAGAGTTTATGCTTTTCTTGTGCCTTTCTACGATGTCTGTACAGCTTTCTTTTCATGCAGGGGCTTGAGATGAGGTCACTGAGAGCTAAGGTCTATGATTTAATGTAGTTCAAGAGCAGAGTTCTGGGGATGAATGTGAAGTAGCATGTCATATACCACTTTGCAACAGAAAAAAATTTTAAATCGCTGCCTCAGTCTTCTGTGTTTTTTTTTAGTGTTTTCCACACTTTGTATACATGTTTTTCTGATTACCAAAGTAATCCGCAGTATGCAAAACCGAAGAATATAGACACAAACAGTACAGAAAGAGAATGCCTCATGAAATCTCACCCCTAAATAGGTAGCATCAATAACAGTTTGCTGGATAGATTTATTGTTTATATGTTGCCAGTATGACATAGTAATATCAAGATATGACTATTAAGAATATTTTACACAAACTCTATATGCTATTCTGCAGTTTTCTCTTTTCACTCAACTATCTATTTGGTCATTTTTCCAAATCAGCATTTCGATGTTCATTTTACCTTTCTTAGACTACAATTCGTTTAATCATTCCTCTCTGAGGGACATCTGAGTTCCTTTTTAAAAAAATTATTTTATTTTTTATTTTTTGTCTTTCAAGTTGTGCTATAAGTGAATATTCTGTAAAGCTGTGTGAACTGGTGGAATAGTTTTGAAATAAAAATTCAGCCAAGATCAAACTTAGCTGGATCAAAGAGCATAAAAACTTTGCTTTCATTTGATATTGCCTAAAATAGGTATACTCTTTTTTTCACCATGATAGTAGGACACCCATTGATGATCAACGAGAGCGCTAATTTCCTCATACTCTTAGCAACCCTGGATATTATCAGTCTCTTTTACATCTGTCAGGTGAAAAATGCTAGTTCACTATTTTTTTCCTATTGTGTGTGGAGTTAGTACAGGGTTATATTTCTTCTCCCAAGGATTGTTGGTTCATATTCTTTGGTCACTTTTCTATTGGATTGTAGATCTTTTTCTTATTGATTTGTTTGTAATATTTATATGATAAGAACATTAACATTTTACTTATTGTATGTTGCAAATATTTTTCCTACCTTTTTTTTTTTTTTTTTTTTTTTTGTCTTTTCATTCTATTTAAAGAGTCTTTTGCAATAAATTTTTGTAGTTAGACCTGACCTTTCCTTCATGATGTCTGGGGCTTATAATTGGAAGATTTTTTTTTTTAAATAAGCTTTTCTTACTGCCCTACAAATTACAGGTTGAGTATCCAAAATACTCAAATATTCATCCAAAATACTCAGGACCAGAAGTGTTTCAGATTTGGAATTTTTTCAGATTTGGGAATATTTATATTCTGCTCACCAGCTCAGCATCCCTAATCCAAAAATCTGAAAGTCAGAATGCTCCAATGAGCATTTCCTTTGTGTGAGCATCATGTTGACACTCCAAAAGTTTAGGACTTAAGAGCGTCTCAGATTTCAGATTTTCAGATGTAGGATACTCAACCTATATGTATACACCCTTTCCCTTGTATTTTCGCCCAATATGTATATGGCTTCATGCTTTACAGTTAGATATTTCATCAATGGAGGAAATTGTGTGCGTGCGTGCGTGTGTGTGTGTGTGTGTGTGTGTGTGAGATGGACCATGTGTTATTTGCCTATTCTTGTGGATTTGGGTCTTGATTGATCAGTACTCTCGGCTGGTGTGGGGCCTCTTAGAACTTGGGTAGGACAAGTGTTGGTGACCCAGTGCTATACTTTGTCTTCAGGTGGTAGGAATCCAGTTAGGATCTTTTCTGCAAGGGCTATGCAGAGGGTTACCATAATGAAACCACTGGAAGCCAGGTGGCTGTAGCCCAGTAGTCTCTTCTCATGAGGTCTAGCATCGGCTGATTCATCAAGCTAGATCCACCCTTGAGTGGGCAGCAATGCTTAGTTCAAACCTACACTGTCACTGCAGGAGATTGGGAGTGAAGCCAAGCTCCCCTTACAAGTACATGAGGTCCTCATGTGGTCATGGCATCCACTAGCCAGATGAGTTAGGACCACAAGGAGGGCTTCAACTGCTAGAGCTGTCAAGAACAACCTATGGTTTCTGGGAGCTGCTGATGGCTTCTG
Organism: Theropithecus gelada; assembly: GCF_003255815.1. Taxonomy (NCBI): domain Eukaryota; kingdom Metazoa; phylum Chordata; class Mammalia; order Primates; family Cercopithecidae; genus Theropithecus; species Theropithecus gelada. Next base: position 28,861,144 of record NC_037689.1, read on the forward strand.
ACAGCCTCATTTTTGGACTGGCTTCTGTAGCCACCATTTCTGGGTGGGGTTTTAGGAGGAGGTGAGGGTCATCAGGTGGTTGGCCTTCCCTTGGTCCCATGGGACAGCAACAGTGATCTGCAACCCATGTGAGCAGGCAGGGGCAAGGTTAGGGCTGGGAAAGTAGTTTGCACACAGGGGAGGGAGGGATGGTTTGGTGACTGTACCCTCCAAGAGCTATTTTCCTCTGGTGCTACCATTCCCACTTGGACGAGGAGCACAAAGCCTTGAAATCAAGTGAAGGAAGGGCTTTTCTCAATTGTCTCCAAAGGGAGCCTGCTGCTTTGCTCCCAGATGTCTTCCCCAAGCAGTGAGGAGGGAGCAGCTGGCTGGTGCTACTGTGCATCCTGCCCTTACCTGTGGATCCTTACCTGTGGGATCTCATTTGTATCCAGGTGTACAGTCATGTCCCCCACTCAGATTCCTATGATGGTCATGAAGCCAGGAATATGTCTCTCTTTTTTTTTTTTTTTCCTTAAGAGATGAGGTCTCGTTTTGTCACCTAGGCTGGAGTGCAGTGGCGTGATCTCGGCTCACTGCAGCCTCAAGCAATCTTCCTGCCTCAGCCCCCCAAGTAGCAGGGACTATAAAAATGTGCCACCACACCCAGCTAATTTTTGTAAGTATGTATGTATTTTGTAGAGACAGGGTTTTAATATGTTGCCTGGGCTGGTCTTGAACTCCTGAGCTCGGTCAGTCACCCACCTCAGCCTCCCAAAGTGCTGGGATTACAGACAGAATATGTTTCTTCTAGAGTAGTTATGTCACTTTTGCAAAGAGAGCTAGGGAAAAGAAGGAGGCAGAAATTGGTCTATGTTCTGCTTGTTTCTGGAATCTTATGAAACCAGTGCTCAAGCTGTTTAGATTTCTGCATTTAGAAAAGAGGGAAGAGAAATACAACTGCTGAGATCATTTGAAGAGAAGACATTTCTATCCCATGAATGAATGCATACTTAATTGAAAGCAGACAATTCTTGATCTGAGCCCTTTCTTTGGCATCATGGGACCATTTTCAGAAACCAAAAGGCCCTTAATGGTACAGGCAGCATTAAATTAGGGGTTCAGTGCTATGTTGCCATCTCTTCTCCTTGCTCTTCTGGTTTTCACTGTCACATTAGACTGTGTCCTGTTGTCACGCTGCCACTGCCATCTGCTCCACTGATAATACTACTACTAATAAACTTACTTGTTCTTCTCTTACTGTATACTTACTGTCTGCCAGGTGTTATGCATTCATAGTAGTTCTCATGGCAGGCCTCTGAGAATGGAACTGTATTATCCCATTTTAAAGATGTGTAAACCAAGGTGCATAGGAAGATAGTAACTAGTCTCAGCAAGCTCACAAAATCAGCAGGTTGCAGAGGCAACATTCAGAGCCATGTGTATGTGGTTCCACCCCCCACAGTGTATACTGGGACAATGATACCATACCACTTCTGACTTCAACATATTGATGGCAGCAGCGGTGCCAAGAAAGGATACAGGCTGTGACAAGATTGCATGTGATTCTATCCCCCACTGACCAACCCCTGGCTGTTAAATGTGGGCAGGTGACCTCTCTCACTGAGCCCCGACTTCTTTCTCTGTAAAATGGGATCATTTCATTGCCTTTCTTGCTGGGGATGTTTTGAAGAGTGCCTTCGGTGTATTAAGCACTGGACAAACGTTCACTATTATTAGGAAACCTCCACACAGAGCTTTTGTTGCATCACAGCATCAGTTGATTCTCTTTTCTGTGCATCTTGACTTTGCCGTCTCTCCTCCAAATATATTTTAGTTTGCTTTTTGGTAGGAAAGGGGAGCAAATGGCCATAGCTCTCCTGGGACACAATTTCATGTGTTCGAGTCTTGTGACCTTTCGTTGGTTTGGTATCTCACCATGAGAGAAATGGAGTAAATGAAATATTTCCATAGCTTTGTCATCTGAGATCATGTGAGCACACTTCTCTGCCTGCAATCTGAAGAGTCACTTCTCTGACAAGCCTCGTGGAGTAGGAATCCAGGATTGCTCACAGAGTCTGCTGGGAGCTAACTGTCTGTCTTTGGTTGATTTCTGGGCTCACCCACTTGGACTGTATCTCTCAACATGGCATGCAGAGCCGCTGGTTTGGGGGCAACAGTGGCTGAATGCTTTTTTGGGGAGGTAAGCACTTGGGAAGGGAAGTTTCTTTACAACAGGATTCTGTAAGTCATTTTATTTGCTCTCAAGAAGTAGAAAAAAGAGAAGATTATAACATAGCATATACTTTCATTCATGACTCCTTCCCAAATGCAAAATGGATCTCTTTCATTGGGTACCCCAGATACCATTGAAGCAAAAAATGAAAACAGAACAGACCTCTGCTGTTTCTGGGATTACCTTGGTGCTTGCCATACTTAACACAACATTTCGTTTATTTAAGGTCACTCACAGTGGGTGTACCCTAACTAATTTAGCTCATCAATTACTTAAATTTTAAAACAAATACTCGGTGATGCTCATCCAAATGAACTCCATTTAGTCAGTCATGGCAAAATCTAACTTTTGCACCTATTCATGCTTCCAGTTTGTAGAAAATTGTTAGTGAAAGAACATTGTTGTCATCATTTTTTTTTTAATTCTAAGGTAAGACAATAGCCAGAACAAAACAAAAATGACAAAATTACAGCATTTTAAGTCTTTTAACTTTAATCACTTGAAGGTGGAATTACCTGTCAAATACCTGTACCGACAACAGCTATTTCTTGTCTGCCAAGTTTCATCAGTAACAACCATCTATAAATGCGTTTATGCATCCGATTTGTAGCAAGTAAATGTACCATACTTTAGGAAGAAAAAAACCTAGAGAAAACAAGCTTCTTTGACAATCTTTGAAGCTTTGAGCACTGACTTTGAGAAAAACTATTTTGTTTTGTTTACACGACTTGACATTTTGGTTTTGCATAGTGCTGCCTTGCAATTAAGCATAGGAGAAGGAGAGACGTGAAATGACATTACAATTTATTTGGAAACAGAGAGAATTACCATACTTACACACAGAGTAGATGCTTCTGTGTTACTTCTTCTTTGTAACTTTATCCTTGCAGAACTTCCTGAGAGGGTGTCCCAGCATGGGGATGCATCTGTACAAAACACAGCTCTTGTAGACAGGAGTGGGTCTTGCTCAGATATCATTGGCCAAGAAGGGTTGCAGTCTATTCAGTTTGGGAGATGGAAAGGGAATCTTTGCACAGAACAGTATACATTGAGTTATAACATCCACAAGTGGTGTTACTGCCTGGATCCATACCATAGAATATACATCCACATTCATATGGATTTGCACAAAAGCACACACCAAACTACACATAATATGTAGCATATTTCCTTCCACCATGTCTCACCCAAAGCCAATAAATCCTTTAGCTACTCATGGCTCTGCAGATGGCCTCTGCTTGGTTTGGTCCATAGTCTTGTCATTCCTTACCATGTTCTGCATTGCATGCCATGTGCTTTGATCCACTGCATGCCATATGCCAAGATGACCATTCACAGAATAGTCATTTCCTGGAGGAGGATCTTTATTCTAATGAAATTCCTCAGTCCCTCTGCTTGCAATTGCATCGGAGTCCCGCTTGAAGCATTTCTTAATTTAAGAGTATTCCAAGGAATACTCTTCTCACTTTGCCACTGAACCAGTCTAGTTAGGACTGAAGATGGAGGTCACTGGGCAAGGTCATCTTTTCCTGTGCACGCTACCTGACTTCAAACTATATTACAAGGCTACAGTAACCAAAACAGCATGGTACTGGTACCACACTGTCTCAATGCCAGTTGCCTGATATTTGGCATTGGTTTCTCTTTGTGCTTTTAAAGCAAGAGTGGGTAGGGTGGCAGGACTTGCCTCTGTTTTGGGAGGGAGAAGAATGACTTTCAAGGTGACTGCTGTCTAAATGCTAGTTCAATGCAGCAAGCCTCATTGGTTCTCTGTTGCCGTCTCTACTTCAGGGTTAGACTTCTGTGCCCTTGGGCAGCCTCCTAGAGTGTGACAGTTGAACTATTCATGCCCCTGAACATGAGCCCCACAAAAATGTTTATTTTGGACTTCTTTACTTGGTACTTTTTAAAGAGTAGAGGAATGGAACTTCTACATAAAGGCAGTATCAAGAATTGAACTATGATTAAAGGCAAAGCAAGTTGTAGCCACTAGGGACATAAAGATGAGAAACTCTTCATTGCCTCTCCTCGACTATCTGGTATGAGTGGCAGTACTGGAGTTGTTTTCCACTGAATTCCTCAATGATTCTTTGTGTGACCCATTTGCCCACTAATTTGCTGTTCTCCATATGTGCTGTAGTCAGAATATAGCATGCTTTCAATGGCATTAATGTTAAATCTCTTGCTCTTGCAGGTGAATCCACATCTTCGAAAATGGCATTTTTTTCTTCCATCATCCTATTCTTGATTTTAAATGTATGCCTCAGTTACACTCATATGGAAAGCTCGAAGTAAACTAGGGTATCAGAAAACTCAGTGATAACAGTGCAGCAAGAATGGAGGATATGTAGATATTGTATATGTTTTTCTTCTCTCTCTCTACTTTCTATTTGAGTTTCCAGTAAATCTGCATTTATGACAAAACAGTAAACTTTGCAGAAAGAAGTTTTTGCAACCTCAGACTAGAGATTGAAACAGTACATAGCAGGAAAAATATAGGAAGGGGTAGCTTGAGACCAGGTGTTTGAGGCTGCAATGAGCTATGATTGCACCACTGCACTGCAGCCTGGGCAACAAAGTGAGACCCCATCTCTAAAATAAATTTAAAAAAATAAAATTTGAGAGAGATGGGGTAAGGGCATTGTGGCCAGACCAAGGTAGGTCTGGAGAGCCAAAAAACCTTTTAACTGTAATACATAGTTGAAAATCCATTGTATAGAGTATTGATTTTGGTCCTCTACATTAATTTAGCTTATAAATCATTAATATCTGAGTCTTATCAAGTCTATAATGATGTTACCATGTTTAAACAGCTGCAAACCTAATTTCAGGTTCTTGAGCCTGAAACTAATATTGTCTTACCTGGAATTTACATCTCAAATTAAAATTAATAGTGTTTAATGTTGTTTTATAAATTATTTCTATCATTTCCATGGTATCTTCCATTTATTATAGTATCTTCCAAGAAGATACCGTAAGAAATTATCAAAGAATCAAGTTTTCAATTATCATGACCATGCTAAAATGGTCATGATAGAATGACCGTTAAAAGACCATTAGGCTAGTTAATTCAGATGGGATTAATAAAAGTACATGAGAGCATCTGAATGCTATCAATAATTAGCTGCAACACAATTACACAATAATAATAAACATTTAAGACTTACAATAGCTAAAATGCAAAAGCATTTAGTCTATTGTAGTCACGTCTCTAAACACTATCTTAGTCATGTGTCTAAACATGGATTACTTAATGTAATCCCTACAACTATGCTACGAGATACTTTTATCATCACCTCTGGCTTAAAGGCAACAAAGCAAAGTTTGGGTAGGTTGAGCAACTTGTGTCAGGATTGCCCAACAGCCACTACACTATGGAGCTTCTTGGCTGCATGAGAAGAGTTCTGGATTGTGAATTGAATACAGACAGTAGACCTATCTGGTTGCTGGGGAGAGTCTCCTGCTCTGGAGCTGCAGGTTGTGTATAAGACAAGCCCATTTGGACCAATGGCCTCTGACAGTTTTCTTCTCACTCCTGTATTCTAGTATTCTATCAAGTCCTGAGTTCTTGAGTTTGCCTCAGATACTATAAAGATGTCTGGGTTCAAAATTAAACAAGGGATGTGGAGGAAGTAGAAGCTATGGGTACTACAAGGGTGTTTTGGGTAGTACTTTTTCTGCCATCTAACCATTCCAAGCACATTTAGTTTTGCTAGTTAAGTCTTTCAAGGCATAGAAAGGAAATATATATTAGAATCCATGAGTTAGAGTTAAAGCTGTGTTCTAAATAATACTCCACTGAATACCAATGCGTATATTTCAAAAGTGAGGTCAAAATCAGGGGTCAGGACTAGAGTTGAATACCTGTTGCTTTAAAGTCGTGGCCCAATTATAGCTCAGTCAAAAAATCTAGTGCAACATTCCTCCTCTATGAATTTATTCAGCCTGCTTGAAATAATTGAATTAATTAATTGGATTAAATGAAATCATATATTTTGAATAGTGAGCTTAGTGCCTGGCTTGCAAGACAGGCTCAATAAATGGTAACTGCTGTCATTATTCTTACCATTATTGTTATGATAACTCTTCTTTTCACAGATGTGTAAAGCATCTTTGCTTAAAATGTGCCTATACCTCCATTACATTGAGTAGAAAAATCATAGATGAGAAAACGTCTATAATGGAAAACTAAGCAGATATATGCACCATCTTATCCTTTTTATTACTAGCTCACCTTATATTTAAGATATCTCTGGTAGGACCCACAGTCCCTAGAAGGGCCCACCAATAGCACTGGTGTTAAGGATCTTGGGGAAAGAAGTGCTTCTCTCGACTAACACTGTAAGTCTCCACATAAAGCAAACAGATCACCCTGGAGTTAGGAAGATATTGCAAAGAAGCTGTGACTGGCAAACTGAAGGTTGCATGGATTAAGGAGGTTGCAAAACATAAACGATGAGTTTACCAAGGCGTTGATCAATCTGTCCATGTTTTAATTCAAGTGGAAAGAAAGGCTTGGACCTGTGATTGATGTACAAGGTGTCAGCAAAGGAAAACATCATTTTCAATTTTGTATCTTCAGCTTTAGAGATGGTAAAATCCAATGCAAAGACCTAGTTGTAACATGAACTTGAGTCTCGATGGTGTGGTAGAGCATCACAAATATGAAGAATTCTGAAGGGCTGTGTTTCCTTGTCCATTATTCATAGCCTCTGGCCATTCTCGACTCACAGTCCTCCCTCCCTTGTGGCTCAGGCTGGAGGTTTAAGGTTGCACCTCCAGTTGGATATTGCTGGAGAAGTTCTGGCTGATCTGTGTCCAGAGCTTTGCATTGACTTTCTGTCATAGAAATGATGCAATGAGCATCTGTGCAACCTCCTGCTCCATGGCACAGGCTGGGTCACCTCCCAGGGCAAGTTCAGCTGGTAGCCATACCAAACAGCAAATGGCTGTACCTGATTACCCAATCTCTATCTTTTGCAAGAAGAGAAAGTCCAGGAAATACAATGGCATTACTGGATTAAGAATTGAAAGACAGTGTGTTCACTCTGAACTCTGCTCTTTCAAAACATTTCCTGCTAGTCTGAATGCCCATGGCTTAGGGAAACCACTCTTGTGATGTCGATAACCCTATGGAAACAATGTCCAAACTGGCTTCCCTTGAGCTACAGACATGCTGACTTTGGGTCTTCTCCCAGACACTGGAGTATAATTCCACAGAACAGGTACAATGACTTTGTTCTTCCCCGTGCCTTTTCCCCATCTGTGCAGGAAAACATTGGTATGCTCCATGAACATGAGAGCAAGTTGGAGTTATTTAAATTATTTCCAGCAAATGCAACACCCTGGAAAACACACAAGTTATTGTTAAGCCAAGAAAATAGTGGAGTAGAGCCGTGAAGGCATCCCAGATGGTGAGAGCAGATGCAAGTGCAGGAGGGTAAATCACACATTACGACTACCATTAGGGCAAAGATGGATTTAATGGAGGAAATCACAACATTATCACAACAACCAGGTACAACACAAAATAAGGATTAATTACCGGGGGACAATGTGAACTCAGGAACAAACCAAAGAGGGAAACCCAGTCAAGTGAAGGCAGGGTTACCAGTAGAATGGCGGCATTTCACTCTTACAGTTTTCCATGTGTTAAGTACCCTAATAATTACGATTCTATGCATAGTATGAGTATTTACTGTGTTTGAAAGTTATGTGTCAAATTGTCTGAAACTAGCCAAGTCTCATTATGAGCATAGTTACTGAGATCTGTGAAATTCCAGCCATCTCTTTTTATATGTCAACATTGATTAAGCATTTAGTCACAGGTAACCTTTCCTCTCAAAGTGTGGTTCTTAGGCAGGTACCGTTAGCATTATGTAAGAGCTTTTTTTTTTTTTTTTTTTTTTTTTTTTTAAGAAATTCTCAGATCCCCACTCTAGGTTTACTGAATCAGAACCTTAATTTTAGCATGGTCATGAATTAGCCAATTAAAATTCAAGGAACATTGGTATATAAGGTGACTACACTATGGAACCTATATGCTAAGTACAAGGTATTGTGTGTTAGTTTGGTTCAGCCAGCAGAATTCTTTAAAAAAATTGGGTAAGTTAATCTAATCAGTTTCTGAATATCACATTTGCTTACTTTTCCATAGTTGTTTCAAAAATGATTAGGGATGTCTTCTTAACATGTTTTGAATGAAATTTTTATGCTAACTTATGACATGTGAAAGTGAGTAAATTAATAAAAAGCATGATGATACACAAATTAATGGATGCAGTGCCTCTAGTTAAATGGAAGATCTTGCATTGGGAATGTCCAGCCATCACTGTCGAAGAGGAATTTATCCTCTAATCCAAAAACTTCAGAGAGGATGATTCTCCATCATCTATTTGAGGCAGGCAGATTTGCATGCAACAGAAACTGCCCATGGCAGAAGTTTGAGCCCCTTGTCTCTTGCTCTGTCATTAGGGGGAGATAGGAGCCACTCTTCTCTTGTTATACAGGAAGTAGATACAGTATGTGCTGGAGTTCACGGTCTACCTCCCAGTTCCTTAGTTCCTGCAACTATCCTGCAAGAGTTTCATTTCTAGTGCCCTTCTTAGACCTTGCTGTCCACTTGGCATTTGACTGATTGAATCCCAGATGACCTTTTATGCAGGAGTTGCATTAGATCCAAGTTGAGTGCAGCAAAGCACAACTTCTCCTATTTAACTATTATGCCATTTTGCATTCTTCTTTTGAAAAACAAAGGAAAAGCCATAACAAACACCAATATTTCCTGCAGTTACATTGAGTAGGTGGAGAGACTTTCTTAATAAACCCCCCAAAAGACAGCACATCACTTTTGTATCTCAACCAGCATATAAAATGCAGATTGTCAACTTTATGCCTTTTTATTTTGATCCTATACTATTTTTCTTTTATATATAACCATGTAGATTTGATTTTATACTGTAGATAACTCATTTGCTTTCCAATGTCCGATCTGAAGGGTCCCTTGAGCTCCATATGGATGGAGGGGATCAGGACTTAAGTTTTGGAAATCTTGACCATTTATTTCAGGAAGAAGTACTAGATTGAGTTCACCTGTATGAAATGGACATTGTATCAAACTGGAGATGATACACCTATTTGTGCAGTGACAGATAAACCCTGATGTATGGGACATTGGTGATACTTCTAATCCAAAAAAGAATTCCCTTTCTGTGACAGCAGAATTTCTCTGTGCCACTCCACAAATGGTTCAGGAGAGCATGAGAATAACGCTCCAAAGGCCACATCCCTGAAGTAACACCTAGCATTTCATATGGCCAGCAGAGAGTCATAGCCACCCCCAGGTGGTACAATTACTGCAACTCTTATCTATCTTAAAATTCTAGCTTTAGCTGAAATACTGGAGTCTCGCCATCTCTGTTGGTCAGATGTAGGAGTAACTTGCTCACCAGAATAGCTTCAGGGAGACTTTAGGATACCATTGTGCCCTGGAGTTACACTGAATAGGTGGAGAGGCTTTCTTAATTATTAACAGTGGATGCCTGCTTAAAGGGATATATATCTCTCTCATATATGATATGTAAAACACGTGTTTTATATTAGAATGGTGACATTTCACTCTTACAGTGACTTTGGGTCTTCTCCCAGACACTGGAGTATAATTCCACAGTATATAAATATAATATATTTGTAATATATTATATATTAATATTAACATGTATAATTATATATTTACATATAAATATATATAAATATATAAATATGTTATATGTATATATAATATAAGATATATAAGCATATATTTATATAATTATAATTTATATATAAATTGTATAATTAAAATGTATATATAAAGTATATAAATATATGTAATTATATAAAATATATAAATTTTATATAATTATATATAATTATGCATAATCTTATGTATAATTTTAAAATTTATAATTATACATGTGAGCATATAATATAAATATAATATATCATAAATATATAATCATATTAAATATAGAAATATAATTATATAATATAATTTACATGTATACTTATAAAATTATAACATTATATATAAATTTATTATATAATATACATATAAAATATATAATTTTGTATACGTTTCTATAAAATGTATATAAACATATATAATATAAAACATATATACATATATAATGTGTTATGTATATAACATAAAACATATCTATATTATATTTAATGAGCCTAATGCTTCCAAAAGTATAACCTTCATATATATATATTATATATATAGTGACTTCATAGTACTTTGCTCCAGTATTCTGTCTGAGTGTACCTACCTTGTAGAAGAAAAGGCAAAGCGAAGTGAACTAAAATGACAAGGCTTTGGTGATGCAAGCTGAGGTTCTAACTCCATTGTAAAGTTAAGGAACAGTGAGCACTCCCTGTAGGGCCTGTCCAGGATGAAGTGTTTTGGGTGGAATTCCTCATTCTTTCTTCCACAGCAACCCCCTACTATTATCCATTATCACCTTTGACTTAGTGGCAGAGAATCCCAGTGAAAAGCCAGAGACTTGGGTTTCAAAGCAAGTCTGCTTAAGTCAGGACCTAGAAGCAAGAGCTTTAGCACTTAGTCCCGTGCTATGGCACCTCACTCCCCTAAGACCTCGCATTCTGCTTTCGTGTTTGAAACCCTTCTCTCTCGGCACTGTGTAGCTCAGTGCCTGACTCTTAATAGTAGCTTCATGCTTGTTTGTGGGCTGAATAAATGGAATGACAGGACTTTCTAGAATTTAGGCTTCCTTGGCAACCCACATCCACATTTGACAGAGGAAGGATCCAGATTTTTGCATTTCCAAGGTTTCTTCTTTGGGACTGCCAAAGGTCTGGTTAGGAAACCCTCACTTTGATAAGCTTGTTCTTATTATCTCCAGTTAAATAACAAAGTGCTCTTGAAATGGCTTATTTTCTATATTTGTTTCATTCAGAAAACAAAGGGAGAAAGCTTTGGAGATAGAACATTTCATTTACAAGCTATAATGCAGCTCACCATCGGCAATTCAAAACTATCATTCTGTATATATCAGTATCATTATATCTTGAGAACCTTACTGAAAAATAATATTTGCAGACCTCTGATTTGTAATAGATTGCTCTGAAAGCAAAAATAATACAGCAGCATTTGTTCTTATGGGAGATTTCTGTTCACAGTGTTTATGAGGGAAACATGTTAGACCTTTGTAGGATCAATGTTACAAAAAATTAAATGTCAAAGGGGCTCTGGGATTTACAAATGAGATTCTGGCGTAAGACCTAAGTAGTATGGGATCCAGACTGTATCTTTTGGGAAAGAATGGACTAAAAGGAAATTAGAAAACTGACCATTTCTCAGGAAGTTGAGCTAAATATTCTACCATGCATACATGCATGGCAGCCTCAGCCACTTTCACTTGTACTAATAATCCCAGCCCAGTTGAATAGGACACCTTTAATGAAAGTGATCACTCCAGGCAACGAAGAAGAAACTTTGATGAGGACATGTTAAATATCATGGTCATTGGAAATATTGGAATTTGGAGGGAATATCCAGGGAGAAGTATTAAGATGGGGAAGGATGCAGGATATTTCAGTTGAGAGAATCTGCATAATAAATGCAGCTGTAAATTTGTCTGGAGTTAAAAATAGGCAAGAGGAGAAACTGTAAGTAGGATGTAGCTGGCCTTGGCTTTGGGGATAAGAGCTGTCCCTGAAAAACTCTGTGGCACTGCAGCCTTTAGCACACAGCCTGTGTAACGTGGGCACTTCATAAATCCATGTTGGATGAATGCATGAGGAAGTCTAAGAGTCAAAATTGCATTTGAAAGGCATTTAAAAAATTAACAGAAGGAGGCTGAGGCAAGGGGATTGCCTGAGCCCAAGGGTTTGAGACTAACCTGGGCAACAAACTGAGACCCAATCTCTACAAAGGATACAAAAAAAAAAAAAAAATAGCCAGACATGGTGATATCAACTCACGTGTAGTCCCAGCTACTTAGGAGGCTGAGGTGGGAGGATCACTTCAGCCCAAGAGGTAGAGGTTGTGGTGAGCCATGATTGTGACACTGCACTTCAGCCTGGGAGACAGAGTAAGACCGTCTCAAAAACAACAAAAGTAATAGACTATTTTTGAGCAGTTTTATGTTTACAGAAAAACTGAACAGAAAGTACAGAGTTTTCATACACTCTCCCCTGCACACAGTTTCCTTATTATATACATTATGTATTCATGTGGTACATTTGTTACAACTGAGCCAACATTAATAAGTTGTGATTAACTGAAGTCCATAGTTTCCATTAGGGTTCACTCTTCGTGTTGTATGTTCTGTGGGTTTGGACAAAGGTGTAATGGCATGGATCCACAATTACAGGATCATACAGAGTAGTTTCACTGCCCCCAAATTCCTCTGTGCTCCGCCTCTTCATCCCTCCTTTCTCCCAAGCCAACAGTAATGACTGATCTGTTTACAGTCTGTATAGCTTTGCCTTTCCCAGAATGTCCCATAGCTGGGATCATACAGCATGTAGCCTTTTCAGATTGACTCCTTTCACTTAGAAATATCTTAAGATCCTTCCATGCTTTTCATGGCTTTATAGCTCACTTCATTCTAGCTCTGAATAATGTTTCATTGTCTGGATGTACCACAGTTTATTTTTCCATTCAACTGCTGAAGGGCAGTTTCGCTGCATCCAAGGTTTTGGCAATTATAAATAGATGTGGTATAAATATTTGTGTGTGGGTTTTTGTGTGCACATGAATTATTACGGGAGACACATTTTTATAGGAAATTTCTTTGCAGCATTTTCTTTGTGCAGATACTTCTGCATATAGAAAGATGAATTTTGTTTCAAAGGAGGGTGTATGGTCATATGCCTTTCACTAAATACTAACTACAATACATGGAAGCAAATTCCTAAGTCCTCTGCTACCTGCCTAATCTGTGTTATTTTACACAGAAGTTGTTGTATGAGCAAAAGGGGACATTTTTCTTTCAAAGTATAAATGGGGGTTATAGCGCCTTATTGCTTCCTTCTATTTCAAGTCATTAAGCTAATTACCATTTTCAAAGTAATTAGGCTTAAATTAGTGTCTCAGCCAAACAACCCCAAGCCCAAGCGCACAGGTGGTTTGCTTAGCTGCACCAGATAACACCATAATAAATGTCTGCCTGATCATGATTTATCACGGGAGACAAATTGCTGAAACGGCCCTCGGGTGTCTTATTTTTTGGTTCTGAGTATGACATTTACATATATGGTGTGGGTTCTGGGAATGTTTATCATTTGAGTTAAAAATTGAGAAACATTGAACATACTCTAGCCCGTGGCACTTGCAATCAAATAGCAAAAATATGCCTTTGCACAAATGACTTGGGTGTTGTTTTTGCATCAGAAATCATCTCTGCCACCTCCATGGGCAGCTCACTCTGCAGTCCTTCTCCTTCCCCTTTTCGGAACCAAGTACGTGTGAGTACAACCTGGAGTGAAGGGTCTGGCCCTGCAGGGTGTGATCTACCTGCTGGATAGGATGTATTCCAAATCCTATATTTAATTATTTCTACCACAGAGGATGCCTGGGGCCATTGTAGAATATCAGTTGTTGTGGACATCCTAGTGCGACTAAGAGCCCACCCAAAATTTGATTCCCATGTCGAGACCAGTGACAGCACGCACACACTAAGAGGATATGAAAAGGCTTGTTACTCATGTAATGTGGCTTTCTAAGGACAGCAGGTGATATGGTTTGGCTGTGTCCCCACCCAAATCTCATCTTGAATTGTAGCACCTATAATTCCCATGTGTTGTGGGAGGGACCTGGTGGGAGATAATGGAATCATGGGGGCGATTCCCCCCCGCCCTTGCCCACTGTTCTCATGGTAATAAATAGATTTCACAAGATCTGATGGTTTTATGAGGGGGTTTCCCCTTTCGCTTGGCTGGCTCTCTCTCTTGCCTGCCGCCATGATTGTGAGGACTTCCCAGCCACGTGAAACTGTCAGTCAATTAAACCTCTTTTTCTTTGTAAATTACCCAGTCTCGGGAGTGTCTTTATTTGCAATGTGAGAACAGACTAATACAGCAGGTTACTAAACCAGTACAAAAAATAGCTTGAGAGAGCACAGAAAAGGAACGGATTCTGCTTTTATGGTGATTAGGACTTGGGGCTGGGATAAGGGTCTCTTGCATGCAGACAGGGGCTTGCATAGTTCCAACCTCCCACTGGCGGTGAAGGAGGGAGCACCCAGGGTTTCTTATCAGCCTGAGTGGCATGAGAAGAAGAGGGAGAGATGAGGCTTAAAAACTCTTGGCACTCAAACGTTAAGAAGTGGAGTCAGGCTCTGATATACCAATCAAAGCCTAGCAGTATGCAATGACTTATTAAATTAAATAAGCAGCATATGACTATGTAGAGCCCTGTGGAAACTGTACATTGTATACCTCTAGTTTGCCATCATTGTCTTCTGATTTGAGAGCTGGGTGATAGCTTCCTAATCAGAAAGTCCAGGTTTCAGCTCCTTCTTCAAACTTCAACTTTCCTCTATTTTTTTCTTACAGAAAATTATAAGCATATGCAGATATGGAATAGTACAGTTAAACCTCCATATGCCCTTCACTCATATTTAACAGTTATTAACTCCTGGCTAATCTTGTTGAATCTATATCCCAGACTCATTTATTCTTGTCCTGCATTCTTTTGAAGAAGACAGCAGCTATCATCTTCTTCACCACCTCCATTTCATCCTCAGGTATTTCAGGATGTATCTCTACAATATTTTTTTTCTCTCTGGTGTATGTTTTACTCCTCTGTGATTCTCGCTGAGTCTATCTACTCATCTGTTCAGGATTTGAGCATTTTGAGTTTTCAATCAGATTTGATTCTTACTTTCTGTTCTCCCACTTCCCAACTATCTGAACTTGAACAAGTTGCCCTTTTACAGCATTGTTGATCTACCCCTAAAATGAAGCTAGTGCTATTTACTCATAGGGTTCAGTGTGTTCTAAACAAGATAATATGTAATAAAATTCTCTACATGTAGACAGTGCTCAACAGATGGTAGCAATTATTGTTATTATTATTGTTGTTGCTATTATTTTTTGAGGGGTTATCTGAGGGTGGTATACAGTGTTAGTTTTGGGGAAAGAAGGTGAGGACAAGAAGAATGTTGATATTTGTGATGAACAGTTTAGACTTGGGGAATAACTCCTGGTTCTTCCTCTATCAGTGAGGAATATTGATATTCATGTGAGGGATAGTTTAGATTTGGATATCTACCGTAAATATTAAAAGAGAATATTCTCATAAAATATCTATATACATATTTGTTCACATAAGAGGAACATCACTGGTTTAGTTTTCCCATCCAATAAGGAAAAATGATAGACTTCTTTATAGCCTTAGGGCCAACACCAGCTGGTGAGAACAACCTTTCAGCTTCTTTCTTCTGGCACCTGCCTCCAAGTGGCTCCCCATCAATGGACCTGGTACTTATAGAATACTTTCTCAGGTCTCCCTGCAGAATCACTTCATGATACCCAGAGGTCCAAATGGTCCTTCTAAATGGCACTCAAGTCAATGAATCTTGGTGTCTATTCTAAGAACACAGCCACAGCCAGTCTTGATTGCATCACGTCTCATGTTGGGATAAAATCCAATTTGTAAGAACATTTACTTCCACCTTGAGAAATTAGCTGCCCATTGAGTAGGGCAACCATCTCCCTTTGCTTTGTGAATATGCGTTTTTACATGGAGTCTTTTTCCCCTCCAGGGCAGATCTTGAACCTTCTAGATGAGCTGAGATTGGCTAATGATACCCTCATCTACTTCACATCGGACCAGGGAGCACATGTAGAAGAAGTGTCTTCCAAAGGAGAAATTCATGGCGGAAGTAATGGGATCTATAAAGGTGAGAAATGCTGGGATGGACAAGCTCTGGCCTCTTAGCTCATCTGCTGGTCACTTTTTTCTGATTTTAGAGCTTTTCCATAGTTCTTCTGCTACTTTGCAATAAGTAGGACTTCCTTGTGTCATGGAGACAGTTGGAAGGCCAAAGTGACCATTTCTGTTCTGGTTCCCACAGAATTTAAAAGCCCACATCCTGTGTCAAGACATTAGAATGAGAGTATGTATCTCCAAATGTAAATGCAGCCTCATATAATGTAACTGATTAAAACAAGAATTCCTCTACCCCGTATGTGGATTTCCTGTCACTACTGTAACAAATTGACACAAACTTATGGGCTCAAAACAAATTTATGAACTTACAGTTCTAGAACTCAGAAATTCAAAATGGATATCTCACTGGTCTGAAATTACGATGTCTGTAGGGCCTTCTACAAGCTCTTGGAGGGAATCTGTTTCCTTGACTTTTTCAGCTTCTGGGGACTTCCCACTTTCCTTGGCTCATGGCCCCTTCTTCATGTGGAAAGCTAACAATTCATTGTCTTCAAACCTCCCTGTCTGTCTCCGACCTTTGCTTCCATAATCTCATCTCCTTCACTTACTCTGACACCCTCGCCTCCCTCTTATAAGGACCCTTGAGATTACATTCAGCCCGCTCGTATAATCCCATATCATCTTCCCATCTCAAGATCATGAACTTAATCTGCAAAGTCTCTTTTGCCATGGGGTATAACATGTTCACAGGTTCCAGGGATTAGGACGAGGGCATCTTTGGGAGACCATTATTCTGCCTACGTGAACCCACAATAGTATTTTGAGCTGATACTTCTTTTAAAAAATTTTTTTTTGCAGCATTAGCTGAGCTACTTTCATGATGGGTCGGGCATCATGCTAGTCATTGGAGATATTTGATGAGACCCAGCTACTGGCTTGTATAGTGTATGCTCTTCCAATATAAGACAGACATATATAATGTCTAATATATACATTTAGATATATCTAATCTACTTAGACATAGCTTATGTTTAATGTCTATATACATTAGACATATCTAATGTCTAATATATGCATATCTAATGTCTATCTTATATGACAGACATTACATGACATACAACGTGGCCCATTTCATAAAGTGATATGATACCTAAAAGGGCATATTCATGCTAAGGGTTAGGACTCCCCAGCCAGCTCTGCGGTGGATATGGGTTGAAGGTACAAGAAGAGATGATGCCTTAACCAAAAGGGGAGGGTGAATCACAGTTTACCTGCAAGATATGAAAGGATGATATAGGGAATGCTTTTATCTATCAATTTGTTTTGGAATATTGATTATCTTCTGTCTATCTTGCATTAGGTCAGACACAACAGTAAATATAAAACATGGTGTCTGCCCTGAAGGAAGTCATGTTGAACTGGTAGGTGGGTGGGTAGATGATGGCTTGAAGCCTGGGAAGACCCAGTGCAATTTGACAAGGGGACTAACACTTGCATGCACAAGATACTAATGGCACAAGGGGAAAGAGAGCCTCACTTGGCTGAGTAGTTCCCAGGAATGTTTGCAAAGGAGACGCAGCTAGAAAGGAGGTCACCAGTGGCTCTGTGCATCTGCTCTCACTCCCCTTCTATCTCTTTCTGCCTTTCCAACCCCGTGCTCTCTTTTGTCTTGCTAGAAAGAGGGAGAAGCAGCAAATAGCTTATTCTGCAAACTGCAAGGAGCTCAGTAAGGCCAGATTACACCACACCTGAGGCAAAGAGAAATAGTCCTCTGTAGTCTATCCCTCAGGCTGCAGATAGCTTATGAAGCCTTATACTTCTATTTACATCTCTGTGTGCACATCTGGAGCCCTATGACCAGCTGAGCACCCAGGGGCAGGAGCCCTCTCCTACATCTTTTGTTACCTGGCACCTAGCACAAAAAGATGCCTGTTAGGTGCATCTGGCCAACCTTCATAGGCTGCTCAGACCTCCTCCCAGCCCCTTCCTTTAGGTCGTGTTACCTTGCTCAATGCAGGCAGGACACATGATCAATATGTAATGTGGGTTTGATTAATCAACCGGTGTGTTTAATCTGAACAGGATTAACCCCAGTAGGCTGTCACTCTTTCAGCCCTTCTCTGTGTGCCATGTTACTTTAAAAGTAGTAAAAAGTGGAAACATGTATTTCTAATATATGAAGACTTGGTGCTACCCGGCTGAACTGGGGTCCACTCACCCAGCGCAGCAAGGCCAAACATCCACACCGAGGTTTTACAGTGGGAGAAAGGAGGGTGTTTATTTGCAGGGTTACAAGCAAGTAGAATGAGGCATCTCTCACTTAAGATTCCACTTCCCCAATGGTTTGCAAGCAAGGGTTTTTAAAGCCTGGGAGGCAGAGGCTACAGGCAAAGTCATAAGTCAGTACATGGAGATTATACATTGCTTTGACCTAAAAAGGCAGGACATCCCAAAGGGGTGCCCGCAGGTCATAGGTGGCTTCAAAGATTCCCTGATTTGCAATTGGTTTAGGAAGTGAAGCTTTGTCTGAAAATTTGGGGTCAGCAAAAACAAACATGATATCCGGCCTGTGGGCATGGCTTCCTCCAGGCCCCTTGGGAAGAAATTTGGAACAAAGAATGTCAGTCAGAGTTCAGTCCTCAGTTCCTCTTTACCTGGAGCCTAGATGCCAGCAGATGGCATTTTCCATTTTAAAGGGGTCCACTTTCTGAAAAACAACTATGGGACATATGTTAAAGTGTTATCTTTAGTTATTACAGGGAACCAAACATTTTATGGCTCTAACTTCCTTGTCTATTGTTTTACTCTATGATTACCTTCTTGCTTATCAGTTGCCCATTTACTTTTCAAAGCCTGCTAGGTGCCTGGAATTTTCTTTGAAGGAACTCAAGATTTTTCTTTATTTCCCTGCCTGGGAGAGTCCAGCAGGCCTCTAAGAGGGGTCCCTGCTCCATCGCATCGGTGTTTCCGTTTTATTTTCACAAGGCTATCACCTGTGTGGAGAGAGTTGTTTTTATTTCATTTTGTAGATGCCAGCGTCTCTAAAGACTGGAGTTCCAGGCTGCATTCCACGCTGTAGCTCATCCATCCATTCATTCTCTCTCTTAGTGCCTGTTCAGTTCCAAAATAGCTTAGCAGCTGCTGAGGAGGAGAAATGTACATAAATCACAATACCAGAAGTGGTTGGAGAGTAATAGTTACTTAAGAAAGTTACATATGCAAGGCTGTAGAGCCTCAGGGCAGGAAGAGGGGAGCCCTGACTGACAATCCGAGGGAGGCTTCGTGGGGCAGAGAAGGAGAGGCATCACATTTTGCACAGATAGTTCACCAGGGTTCAGAGACAGAAGAGGTATAGGTCAGAAAGGGAGCCCCAAGGGTCTTGAATGATGGCTGGGAACCCCAGTTTTATCATACAACCCTGCAAGCATGTCAGGAGCTACTCCATGCATTTCTTTTTTTTTTAAAGAAATGTATTTGATGTATTAGAAATGTTTTGCTTGCATGCTAGAAATACCATGAATGTGTAACACGATTAAGGTCTCAGCCACCGCTGTATTGCAAAGTATTATCCTTTTGTCAAACTTACTTGAAATCAAGTTCACAGTGAAACGTTGTTAAAATACAATGCCCTAAAAGGAAGATAGGGTTTCCTTCTAGTTATGGGAAGTAGGCTTCTTAGTGTCAAGACATCTTGTTCTCTAAAGCTGCAAACTCAAACACACACCTATGGTTTATGCAGACACAGAGAAATCATAGGATTTAACACCCTGTTTAAAATACCATCTTTTTCTAAATAATCATGACTTCTACTGTCCATCAAAACCCTTCAATGGACTTTGCTATTTGAACTTTTTTTTTTTTTTCCTTTTGAGAGAATCTTGCTCTGTCACCCAGGCTACGGTGCAGCAGAGCCATCTCAGTATTTGAACTTAATGATTCTCCTGTATTCCCAAGTCAAATCTGTTTCCCTAGTGAAATCTATAGGCTTCATCAATGACAGGGTAGATAAAGAAAATGTGTATATAGTCACCATGGAATACTATGAAGCCATAAAAAAGAATGAGATCATGTCTTTTGTAACTTGGATGGAGCTGGAGGCTATTATCCTTAGCAAACTAATAATGCAGGAACAGAAAACCAAATACCATGTGTTCTCACTTATAAGTGAGAGCTAAATGATGAGAACTTACGAACACATAAAAGGAAACAACAAAGACTGGGGTCTGTTTGAGCGGGGAGGGTGGGAGGAGGGAAAGGAGCAGAAAAGATCACTATTGGATACTAGGCTAAATACCTGTGTGATTAAATAATTTGTACACCAACCCCCCATGACATGAGTTTACCTGTCTAACAAAGCAACCTTCACATGAATCCCCAAATCTAAAATAAAAGTTAAACATAAATAAATAAATAAATAAATAAATAAATAAATAAATAAAATATACCAGACTTCCTGTTTAAAAAAAAAAAAAAAAATCTATAGGCTAATTTGATAGAATGGCTAGGATTAAATCATCCTTCCATTAAATTCAACAGGTTATTCCTTTTAATAAGAGGTACATTACATGTCTACCGCAGTCTACATTTAAAAAACCATTATTTAATATTCCAGGGGTGAGGGAGTAATAACAGGACTGTTTCATTTTTTTAAGGAAATGACTTTGCAGTATGATTCTTCTGTTTAGATTTGGATATGGGTAAATTTTGTCTTTGTCAAAATGTTCTAGCATAAAGGGAAATTGGGAAATAAGGGTAGGGTCAAATGTATACTTTGAGTATAATTCTGTTCAAAGTTTAGAATTCTTGGCAGTAAGTCCTTTATAGAGTAGTTGCTAAAATATTTCCCCCTGAGACTCTTCTAAAATAAATTTTCTTCTATTGTCCACATGCTTTGAATGATCGTGTCAATTAAGACAATTAAGAAATCATTGTCTCCATTAGGGCTTCCAGTTAATTTGACTGTGTTCCCATATCATGTGATTATGATTTTCACAGACAGCAAGATAAATAAGTAAACCACTGAACATCCCATAGCCTGTGACCCTTTGTAGCTGTTAAATGTAAAATTTTCTGTTTCTGAAAATGTTCACATTGCTTCTTTGGGACCTTAGGAGTAGAAAATATTGCTTGAAACTAATAGAGGATTTAAGATTTCTACACAATCCTTAACTCTTTCTAGGGAGTTTAGTTGATGGCTCTCAATTTATGTTCCTGTACCCTGGACAGGCATTGGATCTATTTGGATCAGCCTGGTGGGTGAGTCTTGAGAAGAAACTTCATTCTGCACTTGCATCTGTGTCAAAGCAGTAGAACAGAAAGGAGTTCAAGCTGAGAGTCCTGAAAATTGCAGTTCTTTTATTGAAGGAGCGAGTGACCCCACCGCTAGCTTCAGTTGTCTAAATCAGAGTTCTAAGCCTTTGAGCCTCTCTTTGCATACGGAGTTGCAAATGAATTCACGGAAGTTTCTTCTCAACCTTCACTGCAGCTGCTTCTCACCTGATCCACCTCTCAATGTTGGAGACCTCCAGGGCTCTGTCCTGGGCCCCCTTCCCTTTTTTATCTTCACACTTGTCCTACCTGATGTCATCCAAATCCAGGACCTCATATGACATCCAACTGCAGGGCATCCCACATACACTGCCAGGACCCTGCTGTGGAGGTCCACATTGCTATGTCCAGCTGCCCACTTGCCACACGACCTGGAAGCTCAGTAGGCATGTCATCTCGGAAAGATGCAAGCTGGACGTCAAATGCAAGCTAGCCCAAGCCCACACATCCCCATATCTGCATGATCTTATTGAATGCTTTACCCAGTGACTGAACCTCAGTGCTACCATGTTTGCTGGTTGTAGGCTTGTTTTATTTTGCCTCTCTTTAACCCCTATGTATCCCATATTTTGGAATCACATCCTATTCACTTTATTTTCTAAGTTTATCTGACATTGGTCCTCTTTTGTCATTTGTATCAATTTTCCATCTTGTCCAGGCCACTGTGGTCTGCCCTATGGACTTCTCCAGTGTGCTTCTTGGTGGTCTCCCTAATTCCTTGTTCTCACATTCCATTCTCCACCCAGACACTGGAGTGAGATTTCATAAACATAATGTCAATGTACTATATTGAATTTCTAAGGACTGATGTAACCGTTAGTACCACAAACTGGGTGGCTTAAAAGCAGCAGAAAGTTGTTTTCTCTCAGTTCTGGGGGCCAGAAGTCTGAAAGCAAGGTGCTGGAAGTGCTGGGATCCCTACAAAACCTCTAGGGGAGATTCCTTTGTTGTTCTGCCATTAATTCTTAACCTTCCTTGACTTGTAGATGTATCAGTCCAATCTCTGCCTCCACCTTCACATGGTTTTTTTCCTTTCTTCAAACACTGTAGTATCAACCAGGCATAGTGGCTCATACTTGTAATCCCAGCACTTTGGGAGGCTGAGATGGGAGGATCACTTGAGCTCAGGAGGTCGAGGCTGCAGTGAGCTATGATTGCACCACTGCACTCCAGCCTGGGCAACAAACAAACAAACAGAACAAAAAACCACTCCAATATCTTCCCGTCCACTGAAAATACAATGTGAAGTCTGCACCCCAGCTGTACAGTTTTCTCATCCTCTCTTCCTGGCTTTGCCCGGGTCCCCCAATCCCTTCATCCTGTTCCCACCTTAGAGTCTTTGTATTGGAAACTCATCCTTTCATCTCATCTTTGGATGAATTTTATCTTTCACTCATACATTGCCTTTGTAAGGTCTCCCTGGACCACCAAATCAAAAGTCCTTGTCTCCTCCCACTACTTTATTCTAATTGCTTGCATCTCTGATATCTTACCTGTTTATTATTTTATTTGCTCATAGTCCTTCTCCCATGGAAGCTGGGATCTGGGCTGCCTCATTCACCACTGTGTCCTAGTGCCTTGAATAACCATGGAGTAGGCATTCAGTAAGAACTTACTAAATGAATAGGGATATGGTTTGGCTGTGTCCCCATCAAAATCTCATCTTCAATTGTAGCTCCCATAATCCCCACATGTCTTGGGAGGCACCCAGTTGGAGGTAATTGAATCATGGGGGCGGGTCTTTCCTGTGCTGTTCTCGTGATAGTGAGTAAGTCTCATGAGAACTGATGGTTTTATAAAGGGCAGTTCCCCTTCACATGCTCTCTTGTCTGATGCCATGTAAGACGTGCCTTTGCTTCTCCCTCACCTCCCACCATGATTGTGAGGCCCCCTAGCCATGTGGAACTGTGAGTCCGTTAAAACTTTTTCTGTATAAATTACCTAGTCTCAGGTATTTCTTCATAGAAGTATGAAAATTGACTAATACAAATAGTGAACACTTCTCAGATTTCTCTTCCTTCTGTTTCCTTCTCTCCCTATTTCTTCCCTTTCTCCTAAAATACCATCCCTTACATGGGACCAGAATAACTTCCTTAAGATTTTCTTTTAGTTGAGTTTAGAGTTTGCCTTTTCCTCATACTACAAGATTTCCTGTATTCTCAGAACAGAACAGTTAAACTCCAATGTCTAGCTTCATTTCCATCCCTCTCCTAAGTCAAGGTCACCCTGAAGGAGGCTCTTCCTCCCTCCCTTTTTCTCTGCCTACAGGCAAGTAATAAATGTCAATGGAATGGATAAATTAACTCTATAGATGGCTTCTGCAGAAGTGTAGGGGTGGGGGATCATATTTTCCAGAGTGTTCAAGAATATAGACTTTTTTTTCATGTGCAGAGAAATGCTTTTAAAATTCCCTGATGGCTGCATGGAAGGCACTGCTCTTCGGGCATTTTTTCCTTACGCTAAGGCCAAATTCCAAACACGCGGCCTGAGTCCATGTCACTTATGAGTTGCTTCTTACAGTCACTGATTTTTACATCTCTTTCCCTCATTCAATAATGCAGCTTTCAGAGAGCAATTGATACTTTTATTGTGAGAAAAAAATAGTAGTGACTGACTCTGGTAGCTTATTACAAGGTAGTTATGTTCAAATGATGTTGGCAAACATCGTCATTGGCTTCCCAAGGGTAGGCAAAGCTGCCCCTTCATGCTAGTGTCAGTATTTAGTCCTCCAGCAGATATCCACAGCCTCTTCACCTTTGAAAGAAGATCACATTAGTCTTGTTTATATATTCATGCATTTGGTTAAATTTGACTGACATGCATTTATATATTGATTCTATAGAACATGCCAGACACAGGGCTAGCTGATAGGGTATAAAGGCAAGAAATAAACGGCCTCCGACTGCTACTAATTTGCATTCTACTAGAAGCTAGTAGCTTAAATTCTACTAAAAGACATAATGCCTCTAAATTCTACTAGAATTCTACTGGTTTTTAGGATAGAGATATAAGAGACCGCTTCAGTGTAATATACTGGTAAGGGAACTGTTAAAGTATGGTAAAGGCAGTTAGCCCAACTTGGGAATTGAGAGAACCTTCCAGGAGGAACTGACATTTTGCAGGTTGACGTTTTGCATTGTTGGCTAGGAGAGGACAGGTGGGAAGTACACAGTGGGCAGGTGTGAAATACTTATGGGGAATGAAAACGTAGCTCAGTATTTCTAGGGATGAAAGTGTAGCAGGGTGCAGTGGCTCATACCTGTAATTTCATCACTTTGGGAGGCCAAAGCAGGAGGATCGCTTGAGCCCGGGAGTTCGAGACCAGTCTGGGTAACATAATTAGACCCCATCTCTAAAAAAAAAAAAAAAAAAAAAATTAAAAATTAATCAGATGTGATGGCATGTGCTTGTAGTCCAGCTACTCCAGAGGCTGAGATGGGAGGATCAGTGGAGCCTGGGAGGTGGAGGCTGCGGTGAGACTTGATTGCACCACCGCACTCCAGCCTGACTGACAAAGTGAGATCCTGTCTCAAAAAAAAGTGTGAGCAAGGTCTGACAGTGTCAGGTCATGGAGACTTGGTATCATGTCCAGGCATTGAGCTCTGCCTTGTGGGTTATCTGAGCTGGGAGCAGGGACCAGACAGATGGGTTAACATTAGCAAACACCCTGAAAATGGAAGGGCCATTTGGAATGATTGGGACTGTCCACTTCAACAGAGAATGCAACTGCTGGATCACCACCGTCTCAGGCATTGCCATAAGCAGAGTGATTTCATTGCATTGGCTTCAGTTGACAAAATGTATGACCTTAATACTACACAGTTAAATGTGGCAGAGCTTGCACATGTTGTTGAAAAAGTCACATGGACAGGCAGGAGATTGTGATCCCGTAATGGGAGGCTTGAATTTCTCACTTTTGAAATGGGCATGATTGAAGCTGTGTGGTTAAGCGTGCTCTGCAGGAGAGAAAGGTTGGGATTCTGCGACAGCAAAGAGGTGAGAAAGTGAGAAGGATGTGGCCATGGTGGGTAAACTGGGCCCTGTGAGGGCAGGGAGTGGGCATAGCTCATGCTTATGGGCTCATTTTCTTTGATGACATTCAGGGAGAGTTTCTCTTTTGATAGTCAAAGGTCAAGCTGTTTAGTATATGACTCTGGTGGAGAAAATTTTAGGAATGCAATGTATTAGGGAAATGAAGCATGTAGCAAAATAGAGACCAGAAAAGGTTAGAAATAGGAATTTGTAATCACATTCACCTGTAGGCTTCTGTTTTTTTCCCACAGCAATACTCTTCATTAATTCATTATTTCATTTGTTACACAAAATATATTGAGTACCATCTATTTGGAAGGGATTACACTATTCAGTTGATTTAACAATGCATTGGACAGTTTGTTCTCAAATACTGTTGATCCTGTTGGAATGAGACATGCATAGAATTGGTTGTCATATGTCCCATAAACTTGAACTTGAAAAATACTGTGGAAATTGAAAGTAGGAAAATAATACCTGATCATAGAAGGCTTAATGAAATCGGAGAGGCTTGTTATCTAGGCTTTTAAGGAGCTTTGTAAATGATTTGGGTGTGGGGGCTGTATTAGTCAGGGTTCTCTAGAAGGACAGGACTAATAGGATAGATGTCTGTATGAAAGGGAGTTTATTAGGAGAATTGACTCACACGATCACAAGGTGAAGACCCACAATGGGCTGTCTGCAAGCTGAGGAGCCAGGAAGCCAGTCTGAGTTCCAAAACCTCAAAAGTAGGGAAGCTGATGATAGTGCAGCCTTCAGTCTGTGGTCGAAAGTCCGAGAGCCCCTGGCAAATCACTGGTGTAAGCCCAGGAATCCAAAAGCTGAAGAACTTGGAGTCTGATGTTCGAGGACAGGAAGCATCCAGCATGGGAGAAAGATGAAGCTGGAAGACTTAGCCAGTCTAGTACTTCCACGTTCTGCCTGCTTTATTCTAGCCACGTGGGCAGCTGATGAGATGGTACCCACCCAGATCGAGGGTGGGTCTGCCTCTCCCAGCCTGCACTGACTCAAATGTTAATCTCTTTTGGCAACACCTTCACAGGCACAGCCAGGAACAATACTTTACATCCTTCAATCCAATCAAGTTGGCACTTAATATTAACCATCCCAGGGTCAAATCCTAGCAGAGCAACCATCAAGAGGGAGCAGCAGAACTTTCCAGAGAGCAGAGGATGAGCTGTTGACCAGGACATTTTCGTGGGACTCAGCTCAACCAAGGTGTGATGTTGGAAAGGTGAACTCCAGTCAGGACATGCTTAGCTTCACATTCCAGAGTAAGATATATTTTTTAGTTTTTCATTCTTGCGGACAATATTAAGTAGGAGTTCAATTAAGTGACAAGAAAAATGTTAGTAGACGTTGCTGTGACACTTCCCCCCGATACTGATGGATTTAATATTATGGAGTAAGGTCCAAGTTGGTGTGCTCACCCCACCCCCAAAAAATCAAAATTTAGTAAATTAGAACAGGACTGGCCTAGCTGTAGCATGTGGGCCTAATGCAAACCAGCCCTTGATTTTCTAAATAAAGTTTTATTGAAACCCAGCCATGCTCATTTGTGAATGTCTTATTCCTGGCTGCTTCTTAATTACAACAACAGAGTTGGCTCTTTAGAGAAAAAGTTTGCCAACCCTTGACTCAGATTCCTTAGTAGTTGGATGTATTGCTTGAGGAGTCATTCTTAATCATTTGAGCTGTGTCAATTAATTTTAAGGATATTCTTCAATTCTTGACCTGTTGTTTAACAACTGATATCACCAGGTTCCTTATTTTTGCCCTCGTAATAGGTGGGTAATACACTGGTGGAACCTGAAAAATATTGTTATATTTCCCATCTGCAATTCATGGGTTTTAGTCTTTGGCATGAATAAATCAAGGAGAGTGTAAAATGTAGCATCTTGTGTGAGAAAACATTTCGCGTGAATTATCATCACACACTTCAACGGGGTTTGCCTCAATTCAGAGAATTAGTGTTATTTCGGATGGGAAGATTTGAGGAGAAAAATGAAAAGCAGAATATTTCATAAAACTCTGCCCAGATCAAGCATAAGAATGACTAGCATATGCTCTTGCCATTAAAAGTGATTTGACCTGCTGTGTGGGAGCATTCAGAAGGACAAAAATAGAAGCCTGGTTTGCAAACAGCTGTTTCTAACAAGAGTCTTGGAGTAAATTGTAGAAGAATCCTTGCTATGCTTGCCTAGAGAGATTGAGTAACTCAGCCATCATCCTTCTGTGATGAGAACATCATCACAACATGCCATTAGGATGTTAAAAGTGTGAGTTGGACAATTACTCTACTAAATTTTAAACTTAGACCATGGCTTTTTCTCTGCTTATAAATTTTCAGAAAAAATAATTCATACTCCTTCACCTGTTTTTTTTTTTTTTTTTTCTTTCCCCCATATCCCATTCTCCAACTTTCCTAAGTTAATTTCTGCTTCAAAACCCAAGTCAAAACCTATTGGTACAGGGCAGGTTTGCCCAGGTAAAAGACATTTCTTTTGATTTTTGTTGGTACTTAATCAAAGTTATCTGTGGGCATATCTTTTGTTTGTTTGTTTGTTTGTTTGTGGCAGGGTTTCACTTTGTCACCCAAGCTAGAGTGCAGTGGCATGATCACAGCTCACTACGGCCTCAACCTCCTAGGCTTACTCAATCTTCCTGCCTCGTCCTCCCGTGTAGCTGGGACTAGAGGCATGCACCACCATACCTGGCTATTTTATTTCTTATTTTTTGTAGAGACTGGGTCTCACTATGTTGCCCAGACTGGTCTCAAACCCCGACCTCAAGTGATCCTCCTACCTTAGTCTCCCAAAGTGTTGGGATTACAGGTGTGAGCCACTGTGCCTGGCCTGTGGATATATCTGAGCTGTCTTTTGAGACTTTTAATTTCTGTAGGGCAAGGTCCCTGTTCACTGTGTTCTCTCTGGGATTCTGTTGGCATACAATCACAGTTCTCAGTGAGTATTATCTGAGCTATCTTTTGAGGCTGTGAGTTTCTGTAGGGCATAATCTCCATGGTATACCTTTGTGTCCCATTTAGGGATGTGAAAATCAGTAAAGCCTAGCATTTGGCAGGACAGGTTCTAGAACTATACCTAATACCATCAATTACTGGCTGTGTAACCTTTGCCAAAGTTTTCTTGGCTGTGAAATGGGTTACTTGCCTTGCAGAGTGATGGTGAGAATCAAGAGTTAATATTTAAGTCATGAGTTTGAATGGTTTGGGGTACATGTGAAACTCCATCATTAGTCCTGATCATAGCAAGTCATTGCTTATTAAATGTCTGCTGAATGAATGAAGCATCCCGTGTCCACCCTCTGAGTTCCTCTGAACTCTGCTCAATGATAATGTGAGTGGTGCCTGGGAGAGCAGATTTTGGTGCTTTTTCAGCCTGACAGACACATTTGGCGCATCTCATTTTCAACGCAATATCGCAGGAGGAAGGAGACTGAAAGCTACACCATCTGACAAACAAGGGCACTTGCTCATCAACACATGCCTGCAAATGTGTGATCATGCTTCCTCCAACATGTTTTTCCATAGGCAGTGTGTGCTCAGATGTGTTCATCATCTGTTAAAAAAATTTTAAAACATTTTTTTGCCATGACTGTTGTAAAATCTCTCCCTTTATAGCTTTAGAAAATTGCACAAGATTATGTTTATGGATACATTTCTTTAGGACCTGAATATAGACTCAGAACTATTAATACAAGATGGGAATCTTGTGATGTTCCACATAGTGGGTTCAGAGCTTCCAACAGAGCATTTCACAAGTGTGACAATTTTGTTAACACTAGCTGCAGACGAAACCATGCCTGGTGCTACCATTCAGGTGGTCAGTAGGTGGCTAGATCTAGGGGCTACAGGCACATAGTCCCATGCCTGCAATAGAGGTGCTCTGTGCATCTTACCTGAGCAGAGGTAAGCCGCTTCTTTGCACCCAGACAGAAGTGTTGCCACCAGGTGGCCATTTGTGGCTTGGAGCTCCTTTGGGGATCTGGAATCTCTGGCAGGCTGTGATATTTCCAGGGCCTCTGCAGGAGATTTGTTTTATTTTGTTTTGTTTTCAACGTGGTTATACATCAAGCCATGTTCTTATAAGATGTCTCTCCATCACCTGGAGTTCTGGGATATTAGCACATTCCTCAGAGGGGAATAGATCACTGGCACTTGGGTTGTAAAATACATAGACCTTGGATGTGCCTGTGGATTTTTGTGAAACTATGTGCTTGGTTTTCTGTTTTTTAAGACATGTTGTCTCTCTGTCACCCAGGCTGGAGTGCAGGGGCACAGTCATAGCTCACTGCAGCTTCAAACTCCCAGGTTCAAGCAGTCCCCCCCTGAGTAGCTGGGACTACAGGTGTGTGCCACCATACCTGGCTAATTTTTTAAATTAATTTTTTGTTTTGTTTTGTTTTGTAGAGATGGCATCTCACCACGGTGCCGAGACTGGTCTTGAACTCCTGGTCTCAAGCAACCCACCTGCCTAGGCCTCTCAAAGTGCTGGAATTACAG
The DNA here is from genome assembly GCF_003255815.1 of Theropithecus gelada. Taxonomy (NCBI): domain Eukaryota; kingdom Metazoa; phylum Chordata; class Mammalia; order Primates; family Cercopithecidae; genus Theropithecus; species Theropithecus gelada. The sequence continues at coordinate 28,891,144 of NC_037689.1, forward strand.
GCATGAGCCCCTGCACCCAGCCACTATCTGCTGTTTAAGGGCCATGTTTTTCAGCCACTCTCTCACATGGCTCTACAGCCAGATGCATCCCTTGGCTTCCCCTGGTGAGCCCTAGTAAACCATCCTTGGACATTGCCTTTCACCTTAAAGATGATGCACAGATCAACTCCTGGGAGGGTACGAAATTCACTCGGTGCCTCAATCCTTAATTCTACTGTTCAGATGTATCTTTCTGAGTTTTGACATAGGCTGTAGAAACTAAATGTGGTTTACAAATATGGTGTGATCCTCTTCTCTCAGGACATAGAAAACTTGGCACCAGTGCTCTTGCTGCAAAGATAAAGTGATATCGGACAACTGTTTAAATTCACAGGCTTGGCCGGGCGCGGTGGCTCAAGCCTGTAATCCCAGCACTTTGGGAGGCCGAGACGGGTGGATCACGAGGTCAGGAGATCGAGACCATCCTGGCTAACACGGTGAAACCCCGTCTCTACTAAGAAATACAAAAAAAAAAACTAGCCGGGCGAGGTGGTGGGCACCTGTAGTCCCAGCTACTCAGGAGGCTGAGGCCGGAGAATGGCGTGAACCCAGGAGGCGGAGCTTGCAGTGAGCTGAGATCCGGCCACTGCACCCCAGCCTGGGTGACAGAGCGAGACTCCGTCTCAAAAAAAAAAAAAAAAAAAATTCACAGGCTTTGGAGTCAGTCAGACAAACCTGGATTTGTATCTGTAACTCTACTGCTTACTAAATAAGTGACCGTCAGCACATAACTGAAGTTCTCTCAGCCTCAGATTGTACAACTATGTTTTTTATATATATATATTTATATATATATATATATAATGAAAATGTTATGAATGAGTTTAGATTGATGGAGAATTACAAAGGTAGTACAGAGGTCTATTTTTCACCCAGCTATCTGCAATCTTACCATCCTACACAACCACTGTGTCTTTGTCAAAATTAACCTTCCCATGTTACCAGCTTTCCCATTAATGCCCTTTCTCTGTTTCGGAATCCAATACACAATGCCACGTTGCATCTAGAAGATTAACTTTGAGAGGGTGCTTTTTCCTGATTTTAATAGTTTGGTTTTTGTTCCCATTTATTTATGCTGTTTTATTTAAAACAAGGGGGCAATATTTGTATATCTAAACCATTCATGAAACCAGCCCTTTTTTGTTCTATAACAATCACTTATTTTGTTGTTGTTAAATTTAAAGTGAAGATGGTGTGAGTTTGATCAAGTAGCAGGATAAGCAGGTGAAAATTTTATGAGTTTGATGGAACAAAAGGAAAACTAGACTGTAATTCACACGTTGAGATTCCTCCCAAAGCTCTGCTTTCAACTGCTTGAATGAACTACGGCAAAGTAGTTAAACTTCCCATTTGTTGGCTGTGATCTCTGTGAAGCAGGAATCACAGTATCTGTCAGAGAATTACCTTCAAGTGATGTTGAAAAGATAAAATAAGGGGAAGAGTTTTAACTTTCTTAGGAGGCCATCACAGAAACTACAAAGTATGATGTGAACTTCCATAGGAATCTCCCCTAAGTGACTGGGCATGTAGAATGTCTGAATGTCTGCAAAGGTCAGAGCCTGCTGAGGAGAGGAATTCAGTCTACAGTCTTCAGCTGTAAGAAATGAGCTTTTAACTATTCACAATAGCAAAGACATGGAGTCAACTGAAATACCCATCAACAGTGGACTGGATAAAGAAAATGTGGTACATACACACCATGGAATACTATGCAGCCACAAAAAAGAATGAGATCCTGTCCTTTGCAGCAACATAGATGGAGCTGAAGGCCATTATCCTAAAAGAATTAATGCAGGGACCAAAAACCAAATTCTGCATGTTCTCACTTACAAGTGGGAGCTAAACATTGAGTACACATGGACACACAGAAGGGAACAACAGACACTGGGGCCTACTTGAGAGTGGAGGGTGGGAGGAGGGAGAGGACTGAAAAACTACATATCAGGTACTATGCTGGTTACCTGGGTAATGAAATAATCTGCACACCAAACTCCCAAGACATGCAGATTACCTATATGACAAACCTGCATATGTACCCCTGAACCTAAAATAAATAAGAATAAGTACATAAACAAATACATAGATAAATAATGTGACATCTGAAAAACGCACAAAACACACTAGTGCAGATAGCGCAGAATGCAATAAAAGGAGGCATTCCTGTAAAGGTTAAAAAAAAAAAAAAAGACAGAGAGATGAGCTTTTAACAATGGAGATTTGCTTCAGGACCCCTGAAGCCTCTGTCTCTAGTAATTTGCTTCCTAAGTGGCGTTTATTTCCAGTGTGACTCACACATGATATTCCTGAGAGGAATGAGCATTTTTTCATTGGCTTCATTCTCACTTAACTGTCTATTTAATGCTTCACACCAATTGTTTAAAACAGCCTCTTTTTTGAGTAGCTGAACTTCAACTCCACTCCCTTTGTCCCCAGTCTAACTTCCTGATGGCTACTTCAGTACCACTTAGCTCTGTGCTGTCTTTGTCATAAAGGGTGAGGAAGCAGTGTTTATTCCCCCAGCCATGGGTCACCTGCCCAGCTGGAGTGACTTCAGGCCTGTCCTGTCTAAGCCCTATACTGGAGCGCTTGGTCTCCATCCCTCAACGGGAGGTGTTGGTCATATAGGGGCCACAGGAAAACTGTCCCTTTGCCCTCTGAAGGTTTGCTAAAAATCTGCTGACAAAGGCAACTGAGAAAAGGCACACAAATTTATTAACACGCATGGAGCCTTACAAAATAGATCTCAAAGAAATGGCTAGAGGGTTGATGCTTTTATACCGTCTTGAGGTTACAGAAAGAATGGGGCCTTGCCTCGTGGCCACACAGGTTAAGAGAGGGGAGAAGAGGACGCCTGGCTAGCAGAGGTGGTCTTGTTATGCAGATGAAACCTCCTGTGTAGCAGTCCCCAGAGAGAAGAGATGGTGAATGTTTCTTGCAGAACTTTAAAGGTGTGAGTCTCTCAGTTCATCTTTCCTAGATCAGACAAGGGAGGCCTTCAGAGAAAGCCTGGCTGCCTCAATGCAGATTTTCTCTCTCTCTTCTTTTTTTTTTTTCTGAGACAGATTCTCACTCTGTCATCCAGGCTGGAGTGCAATGGCAAGATCTTGGCTCACTGCAACCTCCACCTCCCGGGTTCAAGCAATTCTCATGCCTCATCCTCCCAAGTAGCTGGGATTACAGGTGCCTGCCACCACGCCTGGCTAACTTTTGTATTTTTAGTAGAGACATGCTTTTACCATGTTGGCCAGGCTGGTCTTGAACTCCTGACCTTAGGTGATCCACCCGTCTCAGCCTCCTAAAGTGCTGGGATTACAGGTGTGAGCCACCACGCCCAACCAGATTTTCTCTACAGATTCAAATCTCCCCCACAAAAGACAGTTTTGCAGGGCTGCTTCTGTTTGCAGACCCTCTGAACATCCACCTCAAAATATGTTAAAGAAGAGTATTTTGGGGTGAAATGTTTTGGTTCCTTCAATGACCATCTTCTGAGATTATCTGCTGACATTCTGATCCACTCTGAACTCAGTCTTTCTGCCTCTGCCAGTACCCTTTCAATGCTGTATTTAATTATATTCTAATTGCCTCATAGGCACAAAGCCTGTTTCCTCAACTCTCCTGGTAAGAGCCATCCTGGTAATAAAATAATAACAATGATGACAATAGCCATTTTTTGTGCCCTTCCTCTCTTGCAGGCACTGAGCTTGGCAGTTGGGATAATCATTCCATATAATACTCGCATGGAAACGTTGTGGGAATGTGAGACCCAGATAGCTGAAGCTGTTTTCTCAAATGCAAAGGGCTGGTGTATCTGTTTCCTATGTCTGCTGTAATCATTTACCACAAATTTAGTGGTTCAAAACAACATGATTTTTTTTTTAATTTTAGATTCAGCGGGTACGTGTGCAGGTGTGTTACATGGGTATATGGCATTATGCTGAGGTTTGGGGTTCTAATGATCCTGTCATCCAAGTAGTGAACATAGTACCTGATAGTTTTGCACTCCTTGGCCTCCTCCCACTCTCCTGCCAGTAGATCCCAGTGTCTATTGTTGCCATCTTTATGTTTATGAGTACTGAATGTTTAGCTCCCACTTATAAGGAAGAACATGCAGTGTTTGATTTTCTGTTCCTGCATTAATTCACTTAGGATGATGGCCTCTAGCTATACCATGTTGCTACAAAGGACAATATTTTGTTCTTTTTTATGGCTGTGTAGTATTCCATGATGTATATGTGCCACATTTTCTTTATCCAATCCCTGTTGATGGGCACCTGGATTAATTCCACGTCTGCTATTGTGAATAGTGCAGCAATGAACATACAGGTACAGGTATCTTTTTGGTAGAATGATTTATTTTCCTTTGGGAATAACCATGAATTAAATGGGTCCTCAGGGTGTTGGCAGGGCTGTTTCTTGCTGAAGGCTCTAGGGGAGAATCTTATTCCTTGCCTTATCCAACTTCTAGTGCCTGCCTGCATTCCTGGGCTTGGGGTACCCTTCTCTGCCTTCAAAGTCAACAGCGTAGCATCTACCAGCCTCTCTCTGTGATTATACCCCTCCACTTCTCTGACTCCCTCTTTCCCTTGAAAGGACCCTGTCTACAAAAAGAGTCAGACTCTAAAACGTTTGAAGAGATTTATTCTGAGCCAAGTAGACACAGGCCCGGGAGATCCTGCGAACATGTACCCAAGCTGTTCTGGCTACAGCTTGATTTATACATTTTAGGGAGACATAAGGCATCAGTCAATACATGTAAGATGTACATTGTTCAGTCTGGAGTCAGAGTCGGGGGGGTGGGGGGTGAGGAGGCTTCAGGTCATAGGTGGACTCAAAGAATTTCTGATTGGCAGTTGGTTGAAAGAGTTGATTTAAAGACCTGCAGTCGATAGAAGGGAGTGTCTGGGTTAAAATAAGGGGGTTGTGGAGGCCAAGGTTCTTATGATGCAGATGAAGCCTCCAGGGAGCAGGCTTTAGAGAGAATACATTGTACATGTTTCTTATCAGACTTTAAAAGATACCAGACTCTTGGTCAGTTCAGTTCTCTCCCAGATCAGGGAAAAGACCCCGAAAGAGAAGGGGATTGTCTTGTAGGTTTTCCTCACAAGAGACAGCTGTGTGGGGTTATTTTGAAATGTCAAAGAAATATATTTTGGGGTAAACTACTTCAATTTCTATCAGGGCCTGCTGTCTGTGGTGTTGGTATCTTATTGCTACAAAGAGTCTGTTTTGTCCGTCTTAAGGTCTCTGTTTTAATGTTAATGCTGGTCAGTTGTACCTGAATTCCAAAGGAAGGAGGGCAAAATGAGGCATGTTCAATCCCCTCTTTCCATCATGGCCTGAACTAGTGTTTCAGGTTAAACCTTTGGAATGCCCTTTGCTGAGAGGAGGGGTCCATTCTGTTAGTCGAGGTGCTTAAGATTTTATTTTTTGTTTACAACCCTATGATTACATTGGATCCACTCAGACGATGCAGGGTAATCTCCTCATCTCAAAATCCTTAGTCACATGTTTAGAGTCCCTTTTGCCATATAAGGCAAAATACCCATTTCCCCAGGCTCCAGGCTCCAGGAATTTTGATGCGGACACTTGGGGGCACCATTATTTTGCCTACCACAGCTGGTGTCAAGTAGAAATGGAACTTGAATTCCCTGACTCCAGAGCCATTGATTTGAATCTTTGGTGACTCAAATCTTTGTTGCGTCGAGTCCCTCTGATTACAAAGTTTTTGTTCAAGATGCCATACAGTGCTGACCATGTCACGCATGGTGGTGACTGTGTCATATATATTCCTTTTTTCAATACAACATATACTATATTGCTCATGGAATATTCATGGATGGAATCTATGTAATTAGAGCAGTTGGTTATTCTACACTGAGCACAAAAGAGTCCATTGAAGTGAGCATTGAAAGCGTTGAAATCTCCCTGTTGCCTCTTACCTCTTTTTTGATCTTTTAGGAGGAAAAGCAAACAACTGGGAAGGAGGTATCCGGGTTCCAGGCATCCTTCGTTGGCCCAGGGTGATACAGGCTGGCCAGAAGATTGATGAGCCCACTAGCAACATGGACATATTTCCTACAGTAGCCAAGCTGGCTGGAGCACCCTTGCCTGAGGACAGGTACTCTGATGCCAGGGTGGTTGGTATTGTCGAGCTCTGATTTCACAGCCCCATATGCTCCGGTTTGCCTGCATAATGGTGTGGGGACCAAGGCCTTTGGCCCCCTGGAGTTTTCCTGAAAATCACGGGTTTGAGGCAGGTTAATTAGTAGGATAAAAGGAACATAAATTTACTTAACGTGTACACAGGAGGCTTCCAAAGGAAGACCCAAAGATACAGGGGAAATTGTTCACTTTTATGCTGTGGTTCAACAAAGTACGGGCAGTGTGTAGAAGTAGAATTGGAGGGAAAAGTCTGACCTCATGCTAACGGACTGAGTGGGGAAACCCAGCCAGGCCTGTCTATCTAGATGCGTCTTGGCCTCTCTGAGCAGTGTTCCTTCCTTCTGGCCATGGGACAGGGCCCTCTCCTGAGCAGGGGTCTTATGACCTACAGTCAAACAAGGTAGGTCAGAGGATTTATTTATGGGCAGTTTTTCCACAGAAAGGCAGGGGGAAAGTTGGAGTCATACTTTCAGTTTTGATGATGGTTTTGGAGATCGGGGTTTTGGTTCTTATGGGGAAGAGGGATTCTAGTTTCTCTGGGACCTTGGGGTAGCGTGGGACTGAGAGCCAGGAGGGCAGGAGAAGGTCAGTGGAAAACTGCCCTGAGGCCGCTGCTGAGGCCCTCTATTTGGAGTGTCACACTGCCTCCAGCTGGACTTGTTATCTCTGTCCAGTCTGGGGCTTTACTGGTGGGTTTGCCAGTGTAAAAACCCCTCTGCCAATCTCTTTATCCAGAGGGAAATAAACTCAGAGGCACTGAAGGTTTTTAGTGACCAGGAAGGTGGATGGGTAGTGTTTAATTCAGCCTTGGTCTTTCAGCATTGTGCTCATGCTATTGTTCTCGTCTGTTCACCCCTCCATTGCTTGCCATTGTGCAGCTGGGCCACAACCTCTTTGACCTCTGACATTGGGATCCCACACCTTTTCCTTTGTCCACACTCAGCAGCCCTTTGCTGTAACAGTGAGAAATGCAGCCAGTTCCCCAGCTAACGCCCCATTTCCCAGCACGTCTTCACTGAGAAGTTCTAAATGAAATGTCTTTCTCTTAAATTTAAATACGACTTCATATGACATTGCCAGTGGTTTCTTCCTAAGTGTTATTACCAATCTGAAGAGTTTTAAGTGAAGCACACTGATTAATTGTTTTCATTAGTTTGGTGACAGACCAGGCTAATGTCACGCAGGCGGCTGCAAATCTTGTTTAAATTCAGCTGCAATGAGAAGGAAGAGGAAAGGCGAAAGGAAAGACAAAAACAACTGCACTGCCAAAGCAAGTCCAGAGATAGATTTCCTCCCCCTCCTACTGTATTCGACCTTGTTTCCTTACTGGTTTCAACTCTGCTTTAGATATACACTCTTCCTCAACACACACAGATACACACCAATGAGAAATGCAGCTTTGACAGTTCAGCTATTCTCAAACTTTGAGGTCTCAAAACCCCTTTTCATTTCTTCTATGATTGAGGACCCCAATGATCTCTTGGTTATGTGGGTTGTGTCAAGAGATGCTTGTTATATTAGTAATAAAAAATGAAATTTTTTAAGACACCAAAGTACTCCAAGCTCACATTCCATTGGCTAATACATCGATGATGTCATCATTCACCCTGTGGCCACTAGGAATGTTCACTGTACACTCCTAAAAGAGTGATAGTGAGAAAGACAAAGAGTGCCTTCCTGTTGTAAAGATAACATTGGCCTCACAGACCTCCTGAAAGGGTCCCAGAGAGTCTCTGGATCATGCTTTGAGACTAGCGGGTGCTATGGCTAAGAGTGGAGATTCTAGACCTGCACTGGTTGGATCCATATTCTTCTTCTTTTTTTTTTTTTTTTGGGGGGGGGGGGGGGGTTTCACTCTGTCACCCAGGCTGGAGTGCAGTGGCACCATCTCAGCTCATTGCACCCTGCTACTCCCAAGCTCAAGCGATCCTCCCACCCCAGCCTCCTGAGTAGTTGGGACCACAAGCATGCGCCACCACGCCCAGTTAAGTTTTTGTATTTTTGATAGAGATGGGGTTTCACCATGTTGCCAAAGCTGGTCTTGAATTCTTGAGCTCAAGAAATCCTCCTGTGTTGACCTCCCAAAGTGCTGGGATTACAGGCTTGAGCCACTCACCTTGAGTCTGAGGCCAATAGGGGAATTGTAAGATCTCCTACTCCAGTCAAACTATTCTTTTTTTCCACTCTAGTGATGGAAAACATGGCAGCAGTGTCTTACAGAAAGTTTTTCCTGTATAAAGCCAAAAATCCCATTCTCTATTTCACCTCCTCATTGGCTGTAGTTCTTACCTTTGGAATAAAGCTTAATACTTCCTCGAGTAGCTAGAACAGAATGTTCAGTCAATCTCCTTTATTAAATTTGTCTCTCATGACCCATAATGTTAAAACCATCACTGCTCTTCACTTTTGTAATATCTTGGAATGGCTTTCTACCCAGTGGGGGAAAAGCAAGGTAAGGAAAAAGTTCAGAGGCAAAGAGGAAGATTCATAAAGGGAAATCTTACTGCTTCTACCTTCTAGCTGCTCTAGTCTGAGGCTGATGGAGGTCAATCTGTGTTTCTTATGTGCTCAATGAAGAAGGTAAACAGCGTCCCTCTTAGAAGACCCAAGTATTTTGTGTGTGGGTTTCTGTCATCAATAGAACCAACTCTCAATACTGAAGGTTCCACTCTGTTTCTGATTCCTTTCATGAACCTTGGAGGTGCTTGTTGACCTCATTGTTTTGTTTTGTTTTGTTTTTTGAGACAGAGTCTTGCTCATTTGCCCAGGCTGGAGTGCAGTAGTGCAATCTCGGCTCACTGCAACCTCCACCTCTACCTCCCAGGGTCAAGCGATTCTCCTGCCTTAGCCTCTGGAGTAGCTGGGACTACAAGCATGCACCACCATGCTTGGCTAATTTTTTACATTGTTAATAGAGAGGGGGTTTCACTGTGTTGGCCAGGCTGGTCTCAAACTCCTGACCTCAGGTGATCCACCTGCCTCAGCCTCTCAAAGTGCTGGGACTACAGGTGCATACCACTACGCCCAGCTAATTTTTGTATTTTTAGTAGAGACAGGGTTTTACCATGTTGGCCAGGCTGGTCTTGAACTTCTGACCTCAGGTAATCCACCCACCTTGGCCTCCCAGAGTGCTGGGATTATAGGCATGAGCCACGGCACCTGGCCAGTTGACCTGGTTTTAAATCACATATGTTGCTTCTGTGTTGAGGTCCTAGCTTCTGGTACTAGTCCAGCTGTAAAATGTCTTCATCATCCTAGAGACAGCACAGGTTAGAAAACAGAAATGTGCTTCCAAGTGCCTCATGGGAATAGAATTATCACACAGTACCTTATTTAAAGCATATTACCAACCAGGTCCAGTAATATTCTTATGTATTTGTCCAGAAGACTTTGAATATCTAAAGTAGTGTTTTCCCCCAGGGGTCACTTATCAATGCCTGGAGACATTTTTTATTGTCTTGGCTCAGGGTGCTACTGGCTCAGATGTGCCACCAAGCATCCTGCAATGCACAGCACAGTCCCCTACTATGATGAATTATCTTACCCATTATGTCAGTAGTGCTGACGTTGAGAAATCCTACCCTGAAATTTATTATTGCTCTTTATGGAAAATGTTGTTATAATGGAAAATCCGATCAAAACTTTTCAATAAAAGCATCTAGACAATACCCTCACATCTATATCCATCTATAAATGTGATACACAGATGTCTGCCTTTTAGAAAATAGCCTTAACTCCTTCCTGCTCAGAGTGGTGCAAATAAGCTTTCTCAGCTTCCTGCTAGAGAGATATTAAATTTGCACTTCTCAGGAGAAGAAACTCATTCAGAAGGTTGGACCCAAGCTGTTTGATGGGCACTTAACAAAGTGCCTTCGCTTCTTTCTGCATTTTGTCTGAAGAAGATAATTTCTGTTCAGCAGACCTCTATTCTTCAAGCACTGTCCTGTAATTCTCAGGAAGCATTTTGGATCTAGTGGGAGTCCTTCCTGGCCAATCAAAGCATGGTGGCAGATCAGAAGCCCTTGGATCCAAGGTTTCTACTTAAGCCAAAAGAAAGGTAGTCCGGAGGAACACAGGAAAGATTTTTGTTGTTGTTGTTGTTTTGTTTTTGTTTTGCAACATCTTAACACTGCAGTGAGAATAGTTCTCTAAGTCAACCCTATGATGTGCTTACGTGAGGTTTCTCTCTGGCAGTGAATTTTTCTTTCATATGCATGTTAGTGATTCATTTTCATTCAGTGGCATGACTTATCAGAAGAACTTTCAGTGTCCATCACCCTGGGCATATTCAGAAAAATTATTTCCCTCCAGGTCTCCAAATAAGCTGATTTTGGAAATAAATGGAGGACAACCTTTTGTGTTACAAAAGGCAGCAACAGGGGCTTACAAAAAAGAAGAATCTAATACCTAAGTGTTTTAATTCATTAACGTGAAAATTGTTTCTTTGAGTCTCATCTTTGCAAGCAGATACAATATTGCCATAGTATGAGTATGACCATGCCCCTTCCTAACATGGTATTAACATCAGTAATAGAGAATGGCAACAAGCCATAGTTGGTTACACCTTTTGGAAAACTCAACATTTTAACCATAGACCCTTCAGCTGGGACGCAAGGAAACAGAGTGCTGGCAACCTCAAGAATCAAATGTTAGAGGTGAAATATTTAGAGCTTCTGGTCCATAATTAAAATAAAAATTGACTTCATTTTTTAAAGTTTCAAAAACAAATTAATGCTTTAATGCTCAACACACTTTTGTCTAATGGAGACAAGGAATGGATTTAGCTGACTTCTCCCAGTAACTTATAGCTGAGCCACTAGAGAAGACCTTTTCAATAGAGTAAAACAGATGAAAAAGTCAGTGAGCTATATCAGGTTCACATCAGTTTTGCAAAATTAAAGGTGACTCTCTTCATGGGAAGAATCCCAAGTTTGTGTGTGTAACCACTTATACTAATCTTGCTTTCTGTTCAACTATGGCAGAGGGTTTAATGTTTACAAATGGAAACATATTTTTCTAAATTATGAAAATAACTTTCTGAATACTTAAGATTCCCTTTAGTTTATTACAGATATATGTACTTTCTCCTAAAAATGTTTCCTTAACTATGATTGTCTACATTGAAATTGTTGTCATTTGTATATCAAATAAGCTGCTCACCAACATTGTGCCCCAAATAAGCTTCTCTATTAGTATCTAAGACCTTACCTTCTGTCTCACCCCAAATCTTTTCTTTCTCTTATGATCCTTCAGTCCTTCCAGAGTTGGCTAGGCAATGGGCGGGTGGGAAGGACATTCCATGTGGTGGAGGGATGAGGATGTTGAAAGCCTCAGAGCTGAAAGAGAGCACAGCACATTCTTGGAGGAATGACATCAATAGGGTTCAGGGAAGGTTTCCAGAACATGCCCTTTTTAATTATGTAAAAATTGTCTGTATGGTATTTAACTTGATCTGAAATTTTGACGCAAGGATGCCTCGCTAACAACCTGTTAATAGCGCTCCCATCATTGTCAGTCAGGAACTCAAGGAGAATAACTTCACCTTCCAAATGAAAAACACTCCCAAACACTCCCTTTTCCACCAAGAGCCATGAGGGCACTAGGACAGAAAACACATCCAGTTTTTTTAGCATTGGCTGTTATGCAAACATGCTACAAAAACTTGAATTAGTTTGCAAGAAAAAGCCCGTTAGACTGTTTCCAGAGAAAACAGCAATGCTTTGGGTCACTTTGAAAGTGGGTTGGCCCATCTCCCCCAGAACATGACACTCTAAAAGCATTTTTGTACTAGCAGCATTAATGGAAATGTGCTGTTCTTTGGGTTATTGCCATGGTTAACTGCGAATCCCACAAGTGGTTTAAAACAATCCCAAATATTTCGATAGCTTAGATACCACTTAAAAGTTGAGCTCAACAGAGTCACTTTCCATTTTTCATGGCAGAAATGAGGCTTCCTTTGACAGGCCATATTTCTGCGGCACTGTTAAATGGTGGCTTTCCATAGCAGCATGATTTATGGCCTGCCTCTAGGAAGGACCATGTTAGGTGTAGGATATTTAAAAAAAAAAAAGTCTGTCTCCACATTGCAAGAAAAATAAGTTTGCAGAATGAACTTTGTGCCCCTCCTTTAAAAAAAATCTCAAATTTTTCATTTTTAAGTAAGAAAAAATAATTATGAGACTTGGAGTCTTATTTTGTTTTAGTTAAATCCCCCTTTCCTGTAATCGTGATCAATTTCAGTTATCAGATACTGATCTTGGCCAAGACCAGAGGAGAGCTTGAAGCCAGAAGTTCAAGGCCAGTCTGGGCAACATAGCAAGACTTCATCTCTAAAAAAAAAAAAAAAAAAATGAAAAATAGCTGAGCATGGTGACATGTACCTGTAGTCCCATGTACTTGGGAGGATGAGGCAGGAGGATCGCTTGAACCAGGAGGTCAAGGCTGCAATGAGCTATGGTTGCTCCACCGCACCATAGCTGGATGTCAGAGCAAGACCTTGTCTCTAAAAAAAAAAAAATTTTGAAAAATACTGATCTTAAGACAGCAATTCCGTCTCCCATGTTCTTATATCACATGTTGAATTTTGTTGGCAAATGAAAAAAAAAAAAAAGCCAAATTCAAAAAGTAAAAGTCTAGTTTGTGTCCCAGAAATTGGGGATTCCATCTTGCTTTTCGGGAGTCATTGAAAGACATTCTCCCCACTTGGGGAAGGATAGAAATCCTCTGTCCCTTGTCTCTCTCTTTCAGATCACTTTTCACCATTGGGGGCTTTTCCTGGTCTAATTCCCATGCCTGCCCACTTCCCCTCTTACTTCTTCCTTCCTTTCAACTTTATTTGGGATCTCATAAAGGCCTGAGTCTTTCTTGAAAGGAATTTGAAAAGAACCAAGCAAGATGACTGCCATTTCAGGATGGAAACAGTATTTCAGGGCACACGCTGCGTCTCAATAGAACTCTCTCTACCATGTTTCTTTCTCTTCCCATCGTGGTTCACGGGAACATTGGTTTGGGAAGTGAGCCAAGCCAGTCTTTTGTTCTTATTTTTACTTATGATAATAGAATATTTTCAGTCTACAGACTTCTGCAGAGAGCGTGATTAATAACAAGGGTTGAGGCCAAAGAAGTGCTAACAACAAGGCTATAATTACATTATGGGTTTTTAGTGACAACAAAATAAACCATGGGAGAAAGCTCAAGGGACATAGGACCTCTAAAACACACTTACCCAAGTTATACAGCCACGTCAAACTTCTAGTTTCTAAACGCCTTGTAACAAGAGATGACAGGAATGTAGTGTTTTTAATCAGAGAAAGAAAATCCTCAAGTTAAACACTCAGCCTTTCAAAATAATTCTCTGCCTCTCATTTTGATGGCAATGGCCTAATGGTATCATGGTTCCAATTTCTCATGTAGCTGTTAATTTATGTTTAATATAAAACACAATTTTATACTTTATTCCTTTCTTCAAACTATAAGCAATCTTATTTTGCTCATCACCAGCTGCATATGTCTTATTGTTTGCAATCTGGAAAGTTTCCCTTCTTGGCCTAGTTAGATCCCAGTAGTAGAGGAGATATATTTTCATTTGGGAATAATCTGTTCCCTGGTTATTTAATGGTATCATTATTATTATATATGAATTAATTCATTTTAATGAGAAATTTGCATTCATTTCAGTCTACGAATCCAAGTTGCCTCATGCAATATAGTATCTTTTTATTTTAATCTCAAATTGTCAGGTGCCCGTCTTTTCAGCAGACCTGTATTTCATGAATAAAGCTTTCCCTTTGGTCAGGCAATAGACAGAAAATTGTGTTTTGGAGAAGCAATAGGAAGAATAAGGGTACGAATGCCAGATCAGCTGGATATCAGTCCCATCAATTCTTACTCTGAACAAGGTCCCATGACCTTGGGCAAATTACTTAACCTTTCTGTGCCTCTGTTTTCTCATCTATGCAATGGGGATGACCGTAGTTCCAGCTTATGGTGCTCTTTGCAGATGGAATGCACGGACAGAGCTGGGATCAATGTGTTGTTGCACAGGGCACCCAGGTGGGGTCAGTCTTCTTTGTATTCATTATGACTGGAGCTCCCTCATGCTCTTGTTGGTTCAGAAGGACATTTGAGAACACAGGACTGATTCACCACTTGATGCCTGGCTGTTTATCCCACAGGATCATTGATGGACGTGATCTGATGCCCCTGCTTGAAGGAAAAAGCCAACACTCCGATCATGAGTTTCTCTTCCATTACTGCAACGCCTACTTAAATGCTGTGCGCTGGCACCCTCAGAACAGTGAGTAAACAGACCTTTCCACGCTTCTCATGCTCCGTGCAACCTATGCCATGGGAATAGTTAAAACTAAAGGGCAAATAGGTGGCTCTGCTCAATGGAGGCCAACAGGTGCCTCAATGTGTGCCCATGCTTTGCTTTGTCCTCTTTTCCCTCCTCCTCCTCTCTTCTCCTTCTGGTGACATAGTTGTCCAGGTAGAAGGACATCAGAAGGCTATGTCATTCACCTACCTGAACACCACCCACAGCTTCTCTATCCCAGCAGAGGAAGCTCCCTGTTCTCAACAGGGCGCTGTGGCTGGTCCTTTATTGCATGCACAGCTTCCCAGCTTCATTCCTGGTACTCCTCTCACACTGAGGACGGTAACCCCTGTGCTCTGTGCATTGCTTTGTTTACACTTGCAGGCTCTTCTCCTGGAAGGATGTCTTGCCTCATCCGTCTTGGAGGGTACTGCTCAATGCCCCCCAGACCCCGCTGAAATGCCACCTCCTCTGCATGTCCTCAAAGCATTCCCCTCACTCTTCTAGCATGGCACTAAAGGCTAGAGAAGGAATGAATAGCATTTAAATGTTTACCTGACTTATTTTCCCAGCCTAAAGATAATGGATCGTGACTCACTGAATCTGTATTTTGTGTATCATGCGTATTTGCTACATTTAGATATTTAAAGCAAAGATAAAATGTTCTTCAGTACTATCCCATTTCCTGAACTGGGAGTTCTTTTAATTGTGCAATCGAACAGGATCTCTTGTGGGTTTTCTAATACTTGTTTTATAGTGGCATTTCCAATTAGCATACAGGAACAAATGGTTTATAATCTTAGGTGTGGTTATTGATTTCAAACCTTTCTTTCATATTTTTGAAACTTAGAATTACAGTAATATTCCTATCACTAAGATACCTGGCAGTCAATGGAAAGTGATGAGCAATTTATAAAACTATTGTATGTACTAGAGGTACCTGTTGAGGTTGGACTTTCAGTTCCTTCTTTGGAGGTAAAACAAAATTCCCCTTTTCTCTAACGGGCTTTGGAGCTCTGCTTCTAGAATCTAGGACTGCCCCCCTACCCCGCCCCGAAGGAAGGGTGTGTAATAACCTCCTAGCTGCTAACTTCTTCTTAAACTTAGGGTGATTCCATTCCATTTTCCAACAAATCTTTGTCTCTTCCCCACTCACCTAGCCAATTTACCCAAGACTTATCATTTAAAGAGCAGCCTCTCTTTTATTTTTACAACTTTTCCATGAAATTACAACCCTTCTATTAGCCACAGAAATCACAACAGGTTTATGCTTCAGAGTTTCTCCTTTAAGTCTGGGCAGTTTCCTCATGATATGTTCTAAAAGACAAAGAACAGCAGAAACATGGGCTTGCGATTTTACTTCTGGAAGCGTTTTATTCACATATCTCATCCATGTGGCTACAATTCCTAGTTTCCATAAGAATACTGCTTCTTTTTCAGATCCGTTTATAGCATCGACTTCTGAGCTTTGTAATAAATGAGAGATCGAGGACTCTTAATTTCTTTTTATATGGAGCCGGCAAGGAATGTGAAGACAAAGTTTCTGTGACTACTGCGTGTTCGAATAAGTCTGTATCATGTCCTGAACCTTGCAAAATTGTATTTTAATAGAGCCAAATCCCCAGTTAGAGAAGCCGGAAGGAACATATTGGATCAGAGGCTGGAGGAACACATTATGTGGAGGAGTAAAGAGAAGGGGGACAGGAAGAGACAGAAAATAGGAGTGAGAAAAACAAGACCCAGTTTCTGATAGGCAACTGGCCCCGGGATAAAATTTACTTCTTAGACTCTGAATGCAATTCCTTCAACTCTTCTGCCTTGAACTGGTAACAAAAAAAGGAGAAATCACAGTATCTGAAGACTAGAATCATTTATCGAGATAAAGGACCTCAGGAAAACATGATGTTTATGAATCATTTATGATTTATTTTTTCAGATGCTATCTGAAACTCAGCAACCATATTTGCTGTCTTGGCTTTTGTGTATGGCTTCATGTTTAGTCATTTTGTATTTTATCTATTCATTTTTTCTAGAAATATGTATTGAGCACCTACTGTGTGGAACATATCGTCTTAGCGCTGGCATCTGTCAGTGAGCAAAACAGACAAAGTTCCCTGCTGAAGAGTAGCTTACATTTTAGAGCATGAGGCACTGCTACCTGTGCCATGTGCTGGGAATACAGGGATATGTAAGGAAAACGTGACTCTCATCCATATGGAGCTTTCTGTCACCTGGGGAAGACAGATCTTAAACTAGTACTAGTTGAGTGAGTCTGCATAGGTCATCTCAGTTAGACTTTGGTAGGAGCTTGTCAATAATCACTAGACTGTGGAACATATTCCATGAATCTTACATTCATGGATAAGAGGGCTGTCGCCTGACCTCAGAATACTTTATTAGAAAAAAAAAAAAAATGTAGTATTAGGGTTTAGTAGCAGGCAGTGGTATGCTGGAATCAGCTCCTGATCATTCAGGAATCTTGCCAGTTGGTTGTTAAACCATTGTCTGTCTTCATTTGGCTGTGTTGTGGGTGTTTACACCACGGCAATTGGCAAACACAACAAATACAGGTTGCCTTTCTCCCTCGGAACCCTAGATTAACAACAGTTTGTTGGTACCAGTAGAACTGACTGCAGATGTTTTTAAGATGCAGTTACCATTTGTCTTCATTACTTAGAGGATTAAATGTTGTAATTCCAAACTCATGAAATACTGATTTTCCAAAAACTTATAGCTAGGATTTCATTTCCACCCTTTTAAAACATGAATCTCTTTTAAAATTTATATATAATGTCTTCGCTATAATTTAGTTGTCTTAGCAAATTGAATGACATAATTTAATTATGATCTGATATCATTATTCCTATTACATTTTACAAGAACTCATGAAAGCATGATTATAACATGGATAACTTTTCTTGCACTAAAATAAGAATTTTGAGTTAAAATTTACCATTCAATGGGTATGAAAAATTTTGGCTTTAACGTTTGACATATGAATTAATGTTATTAAAAATTCAACACAATGACAACTTGATTTTATGGATGGAATTGATCTTAGAGGGTAGGTGGATACTTGGCTCCAGGATTTTTAAGCTGATGACTGTAGTCTGTGAGATAAATACTCACATTAATGGAGAGTCCCCAAACCAGCTGGTCATACCAAAATCCATGGGATAGCTGTAGATATATTCTAGAATGCAGTGCAATATAGTACATAATTAATAGCTTAAAGTGTTTTTGTACAGACAAATATGTAATCTTAGCATCATGTAGAAAAAAAAGTCACATATATTTGAAATGTCACACTTTAGTCAGGAAAAGGGATCTCCATGAAGCTATAAAAGTTACTTAGGGAAACAGGGCACCGATACCATTCTTTCCCTAGGAGAAGGATATAGACATCCTCACGTTGAACTAGCAGAGCCTCATAAATCCTGCTCCATTTTCTATTCAAGTTTTTTGGAAACTTTTTTCCAACAACAAAAAAATAAAAATAAAAAAAGCTTTATATTTTAAAAAATGACAATACTAGGAACATTTGAATGATTATCTTCTAGCTATTGTGAAATATACAATCAATTAATGTTAACTGGTGATGGATATTCCAATTTCCCTGATTTGATTATATGAGTGTTTCAAATGATCACGGGTACCCTGAAAATACGTACATCGAATATGCATCAATAAAAAGTAAATAAATAAAACTACAGCGAATAGCAATAGGGTAATGGAATTCATTCCAAAGGAATGTGTTCCTTTCCAGCTTTCTGAAAGATACCTTCATTTCAAAATAAGAGCTGAGTAAAGGTTTAAAATCAAAACCAGCTTACCATGGTAACATAAAGAAAAATGCTTGCATTGCTCACTATCTAGCATTTTCATTTAATTAAAAAATTAATTTTGCCTCTAAAACACACCTAATAAAAGAGAAGAGATTCTCCTAACAGCCACTTATGAGTTAACAGCATGAGAAAGGCAGCACTTGGCTTTCATCATCACTAGTAATTTTGGTGAGTACTTGTCAGATGCCCTTTCTCATCTGATCCTCTGAATTAGGATCTAAAGTGTCAGAAATGAAATATCGAGGGCTGAAACTGACCTAATATGAGATGCAGCATTTCCAAATTTAAGCTCACCGGCAACTATCCTGTATTTCAGCTAACCTTATAAAAGGACATATTTTCATCCTACTCTTAACTGTTGTAGCAATTAAGAAAAAGCACATGTATGTAAACCATTTCAAGGATAACTTTTAAGTATTAGGATTTCTTTTCTTTGTGAACACTTCAAATGCTGCATTGCCACAAGCTTTTGATAGTTCAGGCATGCAGCCATTATTTCACTCATGTGCCTGTGAAGCCCAGTAGCAAAGTATACAACATTTGTACTTGTAATTGTAGCAACACAGGATGATGGTGTCCTGGGATGAACAGAATTTGCTTTGGAGATCTAGGAGAAGGAGTGATTTATGAGGTTAGAAAAGATTTCATTGAACTTTTAATTTTTTAATTAAATTTATTTTATATCATTATCATCCAAACACATCAGTAATAGCTTAACTTCTCCTAACAGTCATTTCCCACAGTGGAAAAAAATCACCACATAAATAGATTTTGTGTTTTCTAACACAGTCTATTAAACATATATTTTCTTATGGAACTTCATACCTTATAGACAGTATCAGACAATATTTGAGATAAACATTCAGTTTTCAACCAAAGTTGTAGTGTGTCTGATCTAAGATTACACTAGTACTGTGGGAAAAAAAGTCCTGGTCATTACTCTTGATAATTTGCTACAGGGCAAACTTACTTCCTTATAGAGACAAAGTAATCAAAATTGAATTTTCTTTCTTGAATACAAAAAAAAACCCCAAAAAACTTGGTGTGGCTGAATGCTCAAATGCCCTCTTCCATCTAAACTTGGCACCCAGCTTATTCTGATCTTTTTGCCAGGGGTCACTTCTGATCTTTTCCCCTTGCATTCGCCGTCCTACCGTTTCATTGATTTTCTACAGTATTTTACACATCTCTTTTCCCCGACTTCAACATGGGGCGTCTCTCAGTTCTCCCGGAATGTCTGCTTTTATGTCTCTAAACCCCCGCCAGATTTGCTTTCATATGCTCTCAGACCTGGTGTTTTCTAAATAGACATTTTAGTTCTAACCAGGGCATGCAATATTTAGCCATTTTTTGTCTTCCTTACTTTCGTATCTTCTATACAAAAATGTTTTGTAGGTGGTTATAGACGTTTCCCTTTGTTAATCTCATGTTCTTGAAATTTGTCATCTCTTTTTGTGATCATTATGTATGTTTTGGAGACGTGCTTGCTGACAGTAAACACTGATGTTTATTGCATATTTGCTGTCTGCAGGACACTTTGGCAAGAACATTGTATTTGATATCTCATTTAACCCCCTGAATTACAAGAGATTATGATTATATTAGTTTCAGATTTGACTGTAACAGAAAACAATAAAAAAAAAGTTTACATTAGAGAAGTTTTTTTTTGTTTTGTTTGTTTGTTTGTTTTTTGAGATGGAGTCTCGCTCTGTCACCCAGGCTGGAGTGCAGTGGCGTGATCTCGGCTCACTGCAAGCTCCGCCTCCCAGGTTCATGCCATCCTCCTGCCTCAGCCTCCCGAGTAGCTGGGACTACAGGCGCCCGCCACCACGCCCGGCTTTTGTATTTTTAGCAGTGATGGGGTTTCACCATGTTAGCCAGGATGGTCTCGATCTCCTGACCTCGTGATCTGCCCGTCTTGGCCTCCCAAAGTGCTGGGATTACAGGTGTGAGCCACCGTGCCCGGCCTTTTAGAGAGAGGTTTATATCTCCATCTCATGGGCAACATCCAGAGACAAATGGTCCAGAAAGTCTCTGGGGTGCAGAATCTTTCAAGCGACTTTTCCACCTCCTGTAGAATGTGACAGCTTCATCTTCGTGGTGAGTGATGGCTGTGTCTACCCTAAATGCATACAATGGTGGGATGGATGGGAAAGATGAGAAGAAAAAAGTGCATGGCTACTACTTCCCAAGGAAGATAATCAGACTCTTCGCAGAGGCCAGAAGTTGGTCACCTGTTCACACCTAGCTTCACAGGAGGCTGCAAAGGAGAGTTTTGTTGTGGGTTTCCATGTACCCAGAGGAACGTTCAGTGACTGTGGGAGGCTGGGGGATCAGCTAGCTATCTCTCGTCCCAGTGTTATTTTTCCCAATTATAGATGGGAAGACAGAGAGGTAGAAGGTCACATTATTGGCATACAGTTGCAAAGTTGATGGCCAAGTTGGGATTTGCAACCAACACTGTCTGCTTTTGAGTCTGTCTCCTGTTAATCGAAATGTCTTCCCCTAAGACAATATGTTCTTTTACTCACAATTATAAATCATGACTCCTCAACTAACCGTGTATCTGGACATCTCCGTGCCCCCATGCACTGAGTCCACGATTCATCCACATCCTCTTATTCCCCAAATGTGGACATCCTTGGTGTTATCAGGTCTCATACTCCTTCCACTGGCTCCATGCCTGATCCTCATGCTCTCAGCTGCCCTCTTCCCTCTCCATGAATGTTCTTTCCTGGGGGCCAAATGACTTATGCCCCCTGTACAATTCCTGATGACTGCCCATTTTTGACACCAAGCAATCCCAAAGCAAATGTACTTCCAAGCTCTCTGCCTTCCTCACTCTGTTATCTGCCGTGATCAGATCGTAACCTCCAGTGCCTCACAGTAGCCTGTTGGTCCTTCAAGCTGGAGGTGGGGCAGAGCCATTGTGTGATTTCAGGCAGGATGCTCTGGATGGTCCCAAAGGGACTGTGGAGTGTATTTGGCTTCTTGTCTGCTCACACTGGATTTCATGATGACAGCTGGCTCCACCCCTCTCTTTCCATCCCTTCCTCCTAATAACCATCATCTCCTTTTTTAAAAAATTTATCCAACAATTTTTTCTTTTGAGGTAGAGTTTCGCTCTTGTCACCCAGGCTGACATGCAATGGCACGATCTCATCTCACTGCAACCTCCACCTCCAGGTTCAAGCGATTCTCCTGCCCCAGCCTCCCAAGTAGCTGGGATTACAGGCGCCCACCACCACGCCCAGCTAGTTTTTATATTTTTAGTAGAGACAGGGTTTCACCGTGTTGGCCAGGCTGGTCTTGAACTCCTGACCTCAGGTGATCCACCCCGCCTCGGCTCCCAAAGTTCTGGGATTACAGGCGAGGGCCACTGCACCTGGCCCCAACAATTTTTTATTGGGCCTCTATTCTATCTAAGATACTAGGCACTACACATGTGGGAGATGTGGGAGATACAGTCCCTGCCTTCAGAGAGGAAATAATCCAGCCAGAGAATTGGAGACCTCAAGTGTTGACTGAGTGATGAAAACTGGTGAGAAGAACAGAGGAAGACTGGTGACTTCCAGCTGGGAATTCAGATGGGTTCATGAAGGAGAACATAGCAGGGCTTTGAAGAACAGCTAGAATATCAATATGAAGGCAAGGAAGGGAAAGTGAGGGAAGAGTCTCATATACATCATACACCCACTTTGTTCCAGGTTATATATTTCTGTCCCTTAATATGCAAAGCCCAAGGCTGAATAGAAGGGAGTATTTCGTCCTCAAGTACTCAGGCATCAGTTGAGAAAGCTTGTGTTGCTCTCAAATTGCCTGGCTGTGAAGCAGGTGCACCCAGCCACCAGCGCTGCTTCCTCATCCTTCTCACTGTTGTATCGTGAGCTCCGGTGCTGCCAGCTGCAGGAAGCAGGCAGAACTTATCTACTGTCAGCCATTTTATATTAACCAAGGGCTGAATAGTTAGGGGGTTTGTGCTATGGTAAACAGATGGCAGTGAACCTCAGGGGTCCGAAACAGAGCTTGGGGCCAAGATGCTTCTGGTGAACGTGCATGTATTAAGTTAGAAGACACATGATCTATGGAGGCTCAGGTATGGACACACTGTAAAATCTTTGGGTCTAAGAAAAGATTTGAGGCATTAGTGTGGGGTGTCTGGATGAGACTAGGGTAATGTATGGAACAATTTTTTAGGTGGATCGCAGGAGTCAGGAGGGCACCATGGGATGGGTTTTCAGACATCAGTTCAGTAGATGACATGAACTTTTCTGTAAACTTATTGAGGGGACAGGCCTAGGGTTCTTTGTGTGGGGTTCCTCACAATGGAAAAATGGAACAGTATGTGAAATGGTTCTTGAAGAACTTCAAGATGGCAACAGAGGTACATGCTGCCAAGACTGAAAACCCAAAATATCTGCGTATGCCTTCTATGATATATACATGCAGCCTTCCAAGCACCCAAAATAAATCTCGCCAAAACTACCAGTTGAACATCATTCATCAAGGGAAGTTTAAATCTGAGTGATACATTAAGAGCCAATGTGTTGAAGCCATGTAGACTTATTAATAGTTTTCCATATACTTTAAGAATCCTTAGCAGAAAAAAAAGTCTTATGACATGTATTACAGTAGCAACAGATTGAAGGGCAGATGGAAACTGAATTGTTTCTTGCGTAAATTGGCTGCAGCTTTCTGTTCACAGTTAACTCATGTATAGTCTCTACTATAGACCCAGCCTTCTTCTGACAGCATCACGTATAGGAACCAATTTTTAATCCTCAAAGCAGGGAAGAACTATTATTACAAACATATAACAGAGGAGCAGACTGGGACACAGAGAGGTGAGGGCAGCTATGCCCAGCATCACGTATGTAAGAAATTACAGAGCTCATGGTTGAACCTAAACTATTGCTGCTCAGAGCTACGCCCTTAACCAAGTCAGTGGCACGAAAAACCTTGACTGAAGCACCTGCCCTCTAGCTAGTGCATTCTCTCTCTCTCTTCCCCCCAGCCCGCCCCCGGGCTCCTCTGTCTATGCAAGTCTCACAACGCATTATCAGGCTAAGAAAGGCAAGTGCTCTTTTATAAAGACATTGCTATCGTCCTGGAACGAGAGAGTCTTCGGGCCCCTGGCACCACCCCTTCTCCATCATATTTGTCTTGTAAAAGCACAGCAACTCTACCTGTCTCTGTTCCTTCTATACTGCCTATGGATCTTTGGTGCCTTTTCTGTCCCTTAGAGCTGTTCATTCATTCATGCAGTTTATCACCAAGCCTTGGAGACTTGTGAGGATTGTCTGTCTCAGTCCAGTTTCTGACTCATTTTATCAAAAATAAAGTTTGTCTGATTTTATCGTTTAGCTCTCAAAGGGTTCGTGTGTAGGGAGTGGCGAATTTGTGCTGTGATAACCATTAGACCTGACATTTCAGGGGCTCAGCCCATCCAACATTTATTCTCACTCTTGCTGTAGAACAGAGCTTCTCAACCTGGGTACTATTGACATTTGGGGCCAGATCATTCTCTGTGCTGGAGGCTGCCCTGTGCATTCTAGACTGTTGAGCAGCATCTGTGGCCTCTCCCCACCAGGTATCAGTAGCGCGTCTGCCCCACCGCAGCTATGACCACAAAATGTATCTTCCGACATAGCCAGATGTTCGGGAGATAACCGTGTGTTCAGTGCCTGTCTTGGTGGGAAGGTGGGGGTCTAGGAGGAGAGGGTTCTGCCATCCATTTGTCAGGGACCACCCTGACAGAGGCCCCATCATCTCGAATGTCACCAGCAGAAGAGACAGCTCCTCTGTGCTGTGGCTGGGAAAAGACATACCACATACTGCCCACGTTTGGCCAGAACGGGCCATGCAGCCTTTCTGACTTCAAGGAAGCTGGAAAGTGTTCTGGAGCACTTGGATTACTCAGGGTTCATTATCCCCAAGAAGGAGGTGTAGTCTTGTTTTTGTGGCCTCAGAGTTCCAGGTCAGGGCACCTTGCTTTAGCCGCTGTGGGTTAGCAGCAGGGGCTGTAAGGGCACAGTCACGTCGTGTGATGCCTCTGAGTGTCTGTCGTGTGTGCAGTGTCTTTACTTCTCCCAAATGGGCTTTCCAGACCTGGTTTTGTTTTGTCTCACATGATGGCTCTGAGACTTCTGCAAGACAGCAGTTTAAACATTCAGAGAGGCCTGGAAACGAGTGTCCCAGGGTCCGGATTGTGCCCAGCTCTGTTACGGAGTGTTGTGACCGCTCTAAGTAGATAATTCAGAATGCAAGATGTGAGAGGCTTGCATCATTATGAGAGGCCAGAAGCGTTTGGGGCCCTTAGGATAAAGACAGAATGAGGCTTCGAGGACCCTTTTCAAGAGGACGTTGTTAACATTTGTAGGCGATGTAGCATGACCCTGTTCCCGGACCAAAGCGAGGGTAGGACTGCTATTTCTTGCAGCCCAACAAGAAGATGCAGATGAACTGGGGAGGAAGAGAGTTTTTATTTCTGTAACCGGTTACAGGGAGAAGGCCTGCAAAATATTGCCCAGACCAACTCAAAATTACAGCTTTCTGGAGCTTGTATACCTTCTCAGCTATAAGTTTATGTGCAAGTGTGCATTCATCTAAAGACATAAGTCATTAACTTCTTTTAATCTGTAACTAAGGTCTGAGTCCTGGAGACCTTCCTCTGGAGCCTCAGTAAATTGACTTCATCTAAATGGGTCCAGGTGCCTGGGGTGATTACCCTCATCTTGTCTGCTGCTACATCATGGAGGTTTGGGGAGTTCCTTCAGACCCCCATAAACTTGTTTGTGGAGGTTTGGGGAGTTTCTTCAGACCCCCAATAAAACTTGTTTAATCCTAAACGGGTCCTGTTAAGAATGCCTTCGTTATCTTGTCATGCTTCGAGGCCCAGGAGAGGCCTGGGCAAAACTCTTGGTGGGCTTTTGTTCCGTTCCAGCCTTTGTATGAGGGCACTGGCTCTATCAGCTTTTTTTTTTTTATTATTATTATACTTTAAGTTCTAGGGTACATGTGCATAACGTGCCGGTTTGTTACATATGTATACTTGTGCCATGTTGCTGTGCTGCACCCATCAACTCGTCAGCACCCAACAACTCGTCATTTACATCAGGTATAACTCCCAATGCAATCCCTCCCCCCCTCCCCCCTCCCCATGATAGGCCCCGGTGTGTGATGTCCCCCTTCCCGAGTCCAAGTGATCTCATTGTTCAGTTCCCACCTATGAGTGAGAACATGCGGTGTTTGGTTTTCTGTTCTTGTGATAGTTTGCTAAGAATGATGGTTTCCAGCTGCATCCATGTCCCTACAAAGGACACAAACTCATCCTTTTTTATGGCTGCGTAGTATTCCACGGTGTATATGTGCCACATTTTCTTAATCCAGTCTGTCACTGATGGACATTTGGGTTGATTCCAAGTCTTTGCTATTGTGAAGAGTGCCGCAATGAACATATGTGTGCATGTGTCTTTATAGCAGCATGATTTATAATCCTTTGGGTATATCATCCTGATACCAAAGCCTGGCAGAGACACAACAAAAAAAGAGAAATCCTNNAGAGCTATTTATGACAAACCCACAGCCAATATCATACTGAATGGGCAAAAACTGGAAAAATTCCCTTTGAAAACTGGCACAAGACAGGGATGCCCTCTCTCACCACTCCTATTCAACATAGTGTTGGAAGTTCTGGCTAGGGCAATCAGGCAAGAGAAAGAAATCAAGGGTATTCAGTTAGGACAAGAAGAAGTCAAATTGTCCCTGTTTGCAGATGACATGATTGTATATTTAGAAGACCCCATCGTCTCAGCCCAAAATCTCCTTAAGCTGATAAGCAACTTCAGCAAAGTCTCAGGATACAAAATTAATGTGCAAAAATCACAAGCATTCTTATACACCAGTAACAGACAAACAGAGAGCCAAATCATGAATGAACTTCCCTTCACAATTGCTTCAAAGAGAATAAAATACCTAGGAATCCAACTTACAAGGGATGTAAAGGACCTCTTCAAGGAGAACTACAAACCACTGCTCAGTGAAATAAAAGAGGACACAAACAAATGGAAGAACATACCATGCTCATGGATAGGAAGAATCAATATTGTGAAAATGGCCATACTGCCCAAGGTTATTAATAGATTCAATGCCATCCCCATCAAGCTACCAATGAGTTTCTTCACAGAATTGGAAAAAACTGCTTTAAAGTTCATATGGAACCAAAAAAGAGCCCGCATCTCCAAGACAATCCTAAGTCAAAAGAACAAAGCTGGAGGCATCACGCTACCTGACTTCAAACTATACTACAAGGCTACAGTAACCAAAACAGCATGGTACTGGTACCAAAACAGAGATATAGACCAATGGAACAGAACAGAGTCCTCAGAAATAATACCACACATCTACAGCCATCTGATCTTTGACAAACCTGAGAAAAACAAGAAATGGGGAAAGGATTCCCTATTTAATAAATGGTGCTGGGAAAATTGGCTAGCCATAAGTAGAAAGCTGAAACTGGATCCTTTCCTTACTCCTTATACGAAAATTAATTCAAGATGGATTAGAGACTTAAATGTTAGACCTAATACCATAAAAACCCTAGAGGAAAACCTAGGTAGTACCATTCAGGACATAGGCATGGGCAAAGACTTCATGTCTAAAACACCAAAAGCAACGACAGCAAAAGCCAAAATTGACAAATGGGATCTAATTAAATTAAAAAGCTTCTGCACAGCAAAAGAAACTACCATCAGAGTGAGCAGGCAACCTACAGAATGGGAGAAAATTTTTGCAATCTACTCATCTGACAAAGGGCTAATATCCAGAACCTACAAAGAACTCAAACAAATTTACAAGAAAAAAACAAACAACCCCATCAAAAAGTGGGCAAAGGATATGAACAGACATTTCTCAAAAGAAGACATTCATACAGCCAACAGACACATGAAAAAATGCTCGTCATCACTGGCCATCAGAGAAATGCAAATCAAAACCACAATGAGATACCATCTCACACCAGTTAGAATGGCAATCATTAAAAGGTCAGGAAACAACAGATGCTGGAGAGGATGTGGAGAAATAGGAACACTTTTACACTGTTGGTGGGATTGTAAACTAGTTCAACCATTATGGAAAACAGTATGGCGATTCCTCAAGGATCTAGAACTAGATGTACCATATGACCCAGCCATCCCATTACTGGGGATATACCCAAAGGATTATAAATCATGCTGCTATAAAGACACATGCACACGTATGTTCATTGCCGCACTATTCACAATAGCAAAGACTTGGAATCAACCCAAATGTCCATCAGTGACAGATTGGATTAAGAAAATGTGGCACATATACACCATGGAATACTATGCAGCCATAAAAAAGGATGAGTTCGTGTCCTTTGTAGGGACATGGATGCAGCTGGAAACCATCATTCTTAGCAAACTATCACAAGAACAGAAAACCAAACACCGCATGTTCTCACTCATAGGTGGGAACTGAACAATGAGATCACTTGGACTCGGGAAGGGGGACATCACACACCGGGGCCTATTATGGGGAGGGGGGAGGGGGGAGGGATTGCATAGGATTTATACCTGATGTAAATGACAAGTTGATGGGTGCAGCACAGCAACATGGCACAAGTATACATATGTAACAAACCTGCACGTTATGCACATGTACCCTAGAACTTAAAGTATAATAATAATAATAATAATAAAAAGAATTATTGTCCTCATCACCACTTAGACTACTTAAACAAGTAAAACAACAACAACAAAACAAAACAAAAAACTGTCCACTTTAATTTCCCTGTGTTCTGTATATCAAATTTAATAATTCCTTTTCCAGGTCATTGGATCTCAGTTATAAATGAGTCTCAGTTTCCAGTTTGGTAAAAATATTTATCTTTTTCAGTGGTGAGGGAGAAACAAGTCTTTTATCAGAGCAGTTGATGATAATTTTTAAAATATAGTAGTGAATAAACATTTTTTAAAAATTTAACACTTTTCTAGTATATGAGCATACTCAGGATGAAGTATGTTATCAAAATAATTTTCAATACAGGACTAAATATACCTATGAAAAATATAAAATGATGCCAGGCATGGTGGCTCACACCTGTAATCCCAGTGCTTTGGGAGGCCAAGGCAGGAGGATTGCTTGAGCCCAGGAGTTCAAGACCAGCCTGGGCAGCATGGAGAGACCCCATCTCTACAAAAGAATTTAAAATATAGCTGGGCATGGTGGCATACACCTGTGGTCCCAGCTACTTGGGAGGCTGAGGCAGGAGGATTGCTTGAGCCCAGGAGTTCGAGACTGCAATGAGCTATGATCATACCACTGCACTCCAGCCTGAGCGATAATGCGAGACCCTGTCTCTAGAAAATACAAATCGAAAATATAAATTAAACAAAAGAAGGTGACTCTGCCAGGAGCCTTCTATTTTATCTAGTGACTGAGTTGTGCTCTTTATCTTTGAAATAACAGTTTCAAAGATATCAGTTTGGAGATGTCAGTTCCTGGGTTCCTGATGAATAATAGAACAAGCTCCCAAAGTAGGGTTGTTATCTTGTGAGCCAAAAAGTGCAGTTCTAGTTCTCTCTTTTCAGTAAATCTAAAGTGGTCCAGAGAAACAGCACAGGGACTAAGCAATCTACCTTTTTATGAAAAGTGTTTAAAAATGCAAATGAAAGGATAAAAAGGCAAGCA
Source organism: Theropithecus gelada (assembly GCF_003255815.1). Lineage (NCBI taxonomy): Eukaryota > Metazoa > Chordata > Mammalia > Primates > Cercopithecidae > Theropithecus > Theropithecus gelada. The sequence continues at coordinate 28,920,214 of NC_037689.1, forward strand.
ACCCCAGAGCGTGCTAAATAATTCTTTAGAATAATTAATTCTTAGTTCTACACTTGTCTGAAATACCCAGCAACACCACTGCCATTCCCAGGCCAGGGTGCCTGCATCTCTTGACTGGGCCTGACGTCGATCTGATCTTCCAGCTCACACTTGGGGAGGATTGTGCTCTGGTGGTAATGACAGGATCCTGTGAGTGCCTTTGAAAAGCAAATGGAAAATACAGGCTCTTTACATGAATTTATTCCAGGAGCCTGTATTCTCCTGGGGTTTTAAACACACAGAGGCTTGACTCGAATGTCAAGTTCAAAACGCCCTCTAAATTTGCATCACTGGGAGCCACGAGCAAGAGAGGCTTCCTGGCTCGCTTCTCTATGTACCCACTTTCTCTCTCTGCTGACCCTGATGAAGGATTCTAAGTGGCTGCAAATGGCAGGCTCTGTCAGCCTGTCTCCAAAAAGTCTTCTGAAGGAAATTTCTATACCCTGGAAGAAAGTGTGGGATGAGAGGAGTGGATGGGAAGCATCTTAAGGTTACTTGCTGCCTTTTGAAACCCTGCTGGAGATGGTAACCAAGTCCCAGAATTCTTCCTGCAGCCTGGCGTGTCTGTGTGTCAGCTTGACCTTATCTTTCTGAAGCAGGTGCACTGAGCCCATGTAAAGTGCACAGATGTCATGTCCTGCTCTCACAGAATCAGCTATGCCACAGACTGCAGGCGTCTCATTATGAATCTTCTTTAATATATTCATCTAAACATATTCACCTTGCTTTCCCTGTCTTTCTCAGCTTTAAAAAAAAAAAACCCCACACACAAAGAGGCTGACTTTTCCCATCACTAACCTTGTCCAAGGTCAGGGGCAATTTGGGGACATCACAGGGCCCCAGTGACTGTCAGTTTAAACCCATTGCATTAATCTATTTTACATTTTGAAATACCTATAATTACAAAAGTCGCCCATGCCGTTATATGCACAAATGATTGGGATGACTTACACAGGGGTGGGGGGCTTCCTAGGAGGAATGCCTCTTTGGTTTTATGTAAAAGCTGTAAGGGCATTCACGTTCTGCACCTGATTCTAGTCGGTTCATGCATTTTAATTCTCGGTTTTTATCTGCTACATTTTGCCTACCCGGGAAACACGTTTAGGCCTCTCTTAGAAGGTGTTCCTTCTAGAGCTCCTCAGAAAATGATAACATTGTCTGATAAATGGGAAATGGATCAATTATTTCATAATTATTCATTTGTTTGTAACTTAGTTTTTCCTAGCAATTTCAATATTTTGGAGTTTATTGAAATACAGAACTTACATTTGAAAAACTAACCATCCTATTCTGGTGTTGATGAATTCCCCTAATTTGGAATTTCTAACAGCTTTTAAAGGTATATGTTGCATGCCATTATATTCTAATTTAAAGATTTTTAGTAAATGTATAGAGTTGAGCAACCTACTTTCAGAACATCTCCTTCATCCCTAAAAGATCCTTTCCATTCCCCATTTGTAATCCCTCCTCACCCTCACTTCTAGCCTCATTTAATTACTTTTTATTTTTGTTTGTTTATGTTTGTGGGGTTGTTTTTTGTTTTGTTTTGTTTTGTTTTGAGACAGGGTCTTGCTTTGCCACCCAGGCTGGAGTGCAGTGGCATGATCATAGCTCACTGAAGTTTCAACTGCCTGGGCTCACACAATCCTGCCTTAGTCTCTGGAGTAGCTGGGACTACAGGCACATGCCACCACACCCAGCTTTTTTTTTTTTTTTTTTTTTTTTTAAATTTCTTATAGAGATGGGCTTTCACTATGTTGCCCAGGCTGGGCTCAAACCCCTACCTAGGCTCAAGTGATTCTTCCACCTCAGCCTCCCAAAGTGCTGAGATTACAGGCATGAGCCACTGCACTCGGCCCTCATTTAATTCTTTTACTTTTTTTTTTTTTTGAGACAGAGGCTCGTTCTGTCACCCAGGCCAGAGTGCGGTGGCTCAATCTCAGCTCACTGCAACCACCGCCTCCTGGGTTCAAGTGATTCTTTTGCCTTAGCTTCCTGAGTAGCTGGGATTACAGGGACCTGCCACAACACCCGGCTAATTTTTGTATTTTTTAGTAGAGACAGGGTTTCGCCATGTTCACTAGGCTGGTCTCCAACTCCTGACCTCAAGTGGTCCATCTGTCTTGGCCTCCCAAAGTTCATTTAATTCTTGATTTGACATTTTTTAGACTTGCTGAAAACTGAGAAAATAAACTTTTCACTGCGGTCCTACCAAGTTTGACGCTGTTCCCGCTGGCTGTGTGTGTTGGCGTCTATGTGTGGCTTCATAATCTCTCCTGTACATATTAACATTGTGCCTGCAGCCTTATGATATCTTCACCTTCTTAAATCACAGGGCAGCATAATTTCCGCATCACTTTTTCATTTGTGGTACATACAAGGATGCTTCGTACCTAATGCCATTTCCATCCTTTTAAACCACAGGCACATCCATCTGGAAGGCCTTTTTCTTCACCCCCAACTTCAACCCCGTGGGTTCCAACGGATGCTTTGCCACACATGTGTGCTTCTGTTTCGGGAGTTACGTCACTCATCACGACCCACCTTTACTCTTTGATATTTCCAAAGATCCAAGAGAGAGAAACCCATTAACTCCAGCAACCGAGCCCCGGTTTTATGAAATCCTCAAAGTCATACAGGAGGCTGCGGACAGACACACCCAGACCCTGCCAGAGGTGCCCAACCAGTTTTCATGGGACAACTTTCTTTGGAAGCCCTGGCTTCAGCTGTGCTGTCCTTCCTCCGGCCTGTCTTGCCAGTGCGACAGAGAAAAACAGGATAAGAGACTGAGCCGCTAGCTGTGCCTGGGGACCAGACAGATGCATGTGGCAAAGCTCACCATCTTCATTACAAACACATGCCTGAGAGTGGCACTGGGGAAACATTACTCCGTCTACACCTTGGATTGGAACTGATTCTCTGTTTTATCACCTGAAAGCTTGGGCCAGAGCTCAACAGCTACTCAACTGAAGGGGTGAAGGGGATGAGGTCTGTAGTACACAGAGAGGAAGATGGTAGGTTTATGCCTTCTGTGGCCAGTCTTGGACTCATGGAAATAGAATGAATAGAGGGGCATTCACAAGGCACACCAGTGCAAGCAGATGACAAAAAGGTGCAGAAGGCAATCTTAAAACAGAAAGGTGCAGGAGGTACCTTAACTCACCCCTAAGCAAATACCTATGTCAACAGTTTAAGTTATCATTTACTCTATAATCTGAAGTGATGCAATAACCAGCATAATAAAAAGGCAATCACATAAAAAAGAGTTTAGCCATCTAAACGTAAGTAACTTTAAGATGAATGAAAGATCTTCTTTAGGAATAATAGATGATGGTAAGTTCCACTTTGGTTATTGGAAGGCAAGTCATTATTACTGGTATTCGTTAAAACACATATCAAATGCTTTTCATCACATATATAGTTATACATACACACACACACACATAGTATATTCTTTCCTCAAGAGGGTTAAGATGTCTAAAATAGAGACCTAGAAGCTTATCACTATTTAAGTAAATACAGTAGAAGCTCACAAATAGATTTCTTTGCACAATGATTTTTTGTAAAATTTTATAGTAATAATCCCAAGGCAAATCTCTTCTAAACTGATTTCCATTCCATAATTTGTAGTATAATTCTTGGATTACACTGTTTTCTTCGGGGAATGGAAATTCTGAATTAAAAGCCCACTGTGGAGATACTATGGTTCAGGGAATCTCTTCCAATGTAATTCAGAATCATTGGCCTAGAAAGTCTCTGATATTTGGAGGGGAACAAAAATCACTCACAAGCAATCCATGTTCTATACACATAAGCATAATTTCCTTTAGTTCTAGGCAGAAGTTAGTCATCAGAGAACAGTCATGTATGCAAGTTTTGTGGCTGAGAAATTTCTGTGCTTCCGATCCACAATGAGATGCATGATTTTGTTTTCATCCCATTTTCCCCAAGCCCCTGTAAATCAGGGAAGATGCACAACTGATCGTCTGGGAGAGGGCCTGATAGTGGTACAGCTGGAGATAGTTTCAAAGTCTAAACCACCAGCCCATCCCGAGGAAAGGCTCCTATGGAATGTAAAGTGCAATCATTTCTTCAGATGTAAGACTTTCCCCAACAATGTGATTGGATTCCTTTATGGCAAAATCGAGAGAAGCTGCCATCCACCTGCTTACACATTCATCTTTTTTGTGGACTTGTCTGACCACCTTCTGTTTGCCTAGAGTTTGCTCAATTCCAAGACAGTGCCCATGGGTGGAACACCTGTAACCCACACAGCGGTTTGCAGAGAATGTTAGCCATGACTTGGGCTTTCTGAAAGTTGGCTATAATTTCTCTATCCCTGCCCACAACTCTGGGAAGTTGGAGCAAGAAGGGCATACTATTGGGCTGGGAGGATTCAACAACATTTCCCCAGTTGCCCTTTCATTTCTTCTATTTCAGATGTTGATTTTGCTTCTCTTCTAAACAAAAACAAAACAAAACAAAATAAAACAAAAAAAAGAAAGAAGTGATTCCTACCCCCTAACTCCAGAATTGTTGAAAGCTGAAAAGCATACAGGATTCTTCCTTTTAACGTGGATTCCCCATTCCAGAAATTGTGGGAGAATATGTCTTCTTGCTTTAGAAAACATTCTTATTAGAGAGGGTACTAGCTTACTAATGATGTGTTAGGATTGCTGCTGATACTGTCATGTGGAAACACTTAAAGGCACTATTATAAACTTATCCTATAAGATAACAATGTTTACTCAAAGTCTAACATATTCAATGCAAGTAAGACTTTCTGAAAACACTTGATGATGTGGGGATGCTGCGGGATTAAATAACTTGAAGAGCCTTTATAGATTATATGAATGCCTATTGTGTCTAGAACTAGTTATTTAACCTGTAAAATGTCAACAGCAAATGAAGGATGAAGTATATCTCTAGATGCAAATATATTGAGTTTAAAAGTGCCTCAAAATAATTGAGATCACATTTCAGGACATTTGGAAATCAGGTTGATTTGTGGTAACCATAATCATCTTAAATTTCAAACCATTTACCATCTGAAAGTTTTGATTTGAATGTATAACAGGAAATTGGAATTCTTTTGTCCAGGAGAAACCTCACAAACCTTCTTTAAGGCATAGTTTTGTTGTTTGTTTGTTTGTTTGTTGCAGAGCTGTAAGGCATGGCTGCTTGTTTACAAAGCATCTCCTTCATATTCCCTCTGGAGTTGTATATCCAAACCTTAGTGGGTTTTGAAACTTTAAGCAAATTCTTTTAAAAAATTATTGTATTTCTAGCATTACTAGATATTAAAAGTTAAGCAAATAGATTAATGATGTATACATTGGCATCATTTCACAAGATCAAGAATGCTGCAGGAAAAGCAAAATTGCAATCTACGTATCTATGGTACTAAAGAAGTCCTGTTTTTCAAAAATGGAAGCCCACTTCTCAGATTTTTCTGAAGGGCATACAATGAAAAGTGGAGGGGAAAAACACACACACAAAAACAAGTATTTGGCTTGTCACAGGAATCTGATTGCATTAAGTGGAAGGATTATTTACAATATGTTAATGCAAAGTTAAAATTTTTCCTTGGCAATTAAAAATGCTGTGCGCTAATACCCTGCTTTATAATGTGACTCAATTCAGCAGTGTGGGGAATGTTTACTACATTTCCAGCTTGATGTCAAGCAATGCGGAATACAAGTTCCAGTTCTGCAAAGATTCATCAACTTTCTTAGCTCAAGAGAGAGGCTGAGACATGCAGAGAGGAATAAGACATAAAATAGCTCTGACCTCTATGATCCAAGAGTGGGAAAAGGCTAGATTATTACCCATCAGGCATACTCTCTAAGGCCTTTTTAGGAGCCTACAAAAATGTTTTAATTTCTTTTATAATCAGAAGAAAAGAAAGTGAACATTGGGGATTGGAAATGATATTGGCATTTGCACCAACATAGTCATAAAACAGTACGTTAATATGTTTTTACTATATATATATTATATAGTACAATCTATTTAATATGTTTTGCCTTTGTGACCCATGAAAGTCTTACTGGGCCCTGGGGAAGGTATCCTACCCTGGTGAAGCAGCTGCTTTGCTCTACAAATACCTGAGGCAGAAATTTGATTTGAAAAATATTATTCTCTCTTCTCTTTGTTTCAACCGGATTCCTTAGGAAAACCAAACCAGTGTCAGAACAAACCCCTGAAGCAGTAAGAAGCTGGAGTGAGAAGGGCATGGTATTGGGACTAGGATTGGCTCTCATGCGACCGAGCTATTCTCATAAAACGACAAAAAGTGTCCATAGAGAGTCTGCTGGCAAGTACGTGGCCATAGGGAGCCGACATGCCCGGGAGGAAAGGTGTTGATTACATGGAGACTTCTAAAAGCTAAAGACTTGTTACCTTCTCTTTAGTGCCTAGAGAATGTGATGTGTGATGCAAATGCTCAAAACCTCTTAAATTGTAGCTGTCTGACCTCTATGGACCTCACATCCATCCCAGGCTTCATGGACAAAGATTCTACACTTGGCCACACTTTAGCCAAGCTCCTCAACCTTCTCCCAGGCCCAATCTGGGCACTTCCTTGTAAAATCCAGTTTTGGCAAGAAGTCTGTTAAGTCAGTTTAGCAAGAACACCTAACCCCCCCATATCTGTTCAACCTCAGTATCTGATCAGGCTCCTCAGCCTCCACCATACCCCAGGTGATGTCTGGTCACCTGGCCTGCCTTCAGCTAGAATCCTGTTAGGTCAGTTTAGCTGAATGCTCCCTGATATTTCCTGTTGGTAATCATCCATCCACTGCCCCTCACCATGTTCCCTGTCTATAAATCCCCACTTTTCCATGGTGTATTCAGAGCTGAGCCCAGTCTCTCTCGCCTACTACAAGTCCCCATTGCTGTGGTCCCTGTAGCCATCACGATGGTCCTGAATAAAGTCTTGCTTACTGTGCTTGAATAGGTAGCATTGAAGAATTTTTTTCTTTGACATCATCCATGACAACATGAAACCTATTGGGACAGCATGACTGTGCAGGGTCTTCAGAGCTCAGCTTTCTGAGGCCCTCAGCATTCTTGCTTTTCCGACACCGTGAACCTGTTCCTGTTCTGTGTTGCAAGAGATCACTCAAGCCAGTGTTACTTAATACCATCTCTTTGTGTAATAGATCTGAATAAAGTAATTGTAACATACCAACATTTTACTTTGTTGAGTATTATTTCAGTGGGAGCCTTTCCAATGAAGGAAACATCAGCTTTCCGTATTAGAATGCAAGCAGCTTAAAAACTACCCATGTCTTTCTGAAAAGGAAACATTGCCATGTAACTATGTATTGGTTTTCTAAGAACTTCATGGGCCTTCTGTATAGGAGACCCTCAAATTTGGGGGTTCATCTGAGAATGGTTCTACTCATTAAGTTCAAATCCTCTAAATGATTTTTTGGTAAGTTTATCTTTTTTTTTTCTTTTCACAGAGTCTCACTCTGTCGTCTAGGCTGGAGTGCAGTGGCGCAATCTTGGCTCACTGCAAACTCCACCTCCTGGGTTCAAGCGATTCTCCCACCTCAGCCTCCCGAGTAGCTGGGACTATAGGTGTGAACCACCACACCTGGCTAATTTTTGTATTTTTTAGTAGAAATGGGGTTTCATCATGTTGGCCAGGCTGATCTCAAACTCCTGACCTCAGGTGATCCACCCACTCTGGCCTCCCAAAGTGCTGGGATTATAGGTGTGAGCCACTGAGCCTGGCCTTGGTAAGTTTATCTTGCCTGGCAAATACATTACATCTTCAAAGTAGCAAATTGTACAATTTCTTACATTTGGTTTACATAATAAGCAAACACAGTCACTTTTATATTGAGGTCCGGGATATAAAATTTGCTTCACTGAGTATATGAGAATCTAAGGTTTCAAACTAAATTATACATGGGGATTGTAGTGTTTTTCTAAAGGTAAAATTGTTAATGAACATATTTTTATAAATAGGTACTTTGAATTGCTTGTCAAAGTTTATACTAATTTAACAATGGGTGCAAAAATAAATACACAAAGTACCATATTTACAAAGATACGCATGTTCTCCAGTGGGCAGGACCCGGTGGTTGTTACATGTGAAATAGAAACTATCTCATGTTTCAGATATACAGATTCATCTCAGTGAGTGCTGAGCAAGATGATATTTTCCTATTTCCCTTATAGTAATGTTGGCACCATGTGAGCCACTCAGGCTTGGCCATGGCCTGTTAGAAACTGAGCCACAAAGTAGGAAGTGAGCGGAGGGCAAGCGAGTAAAGCGTCATCTATATTTACGGCCTCTCTCCATCACTCACGTTACCACCTGAGCACCACCTCCTGTCAGATGAGCAGCCACATTAGATTCTCATAAGAGCAAGAACCCTATTGTAAACTGCACACATGAGGGATCTAGGTTGCGCACTCCTTATGAGAATCTTGTGCCTGATGATCTGCCACTGTTTCCTGTTACCCCCAGATGGAACTGTCTAGTTGCAGGAAAACTAGCTCAGGGCTCTCACTGATCCTACATTATGGTGAGTTGTATAATTATTCTATATTGGAATGTAATAATAATAGAAATAAAGTGCACAATAAATGTAATATGTTTGAATCATCCCAAAACCATCTGCCACCCCCAGTTTGTGGAAAAATTGTCTTTTAGTCCCTGGTGCCAAAAAGTTTGGGAACTGCTGCTCTATGGGTACTCTGCTTGTTGTCATTGAATACGGAAAATCGAGATAAGAGCTCAGAGGAGGGCCTAAGGGATGAATGGTAATATATTAGTCCGTTGTCATGCTGCTAATAAAGACATACTCAAGACTGGGTAATTTATAAAGAAAAGACATTTAATTGACTCACAGTTCCACATGGCTGGGGAGGCCTCAGGAAACTTACAATCATGATGGAAGGGGAAGCAAACACGTCCTTCTTCACCTGGTGGCAGCAAGAAGTGCAGAGTATAGGGGAGAAGAAGTCCCTTATAAAACCGTCAGATCTCATGAGAACTCACTATCACAAGAACAGCATGGAGGTAACCGCCCCCCATGATTCAGCTACCGCTCACTGGGTCCCTCCCATGACATGTGGTGACTATGGAAACTATAATCCAAGATGAGATTTCACTGGGGACACAGCCAAACTATATCATTCTGCCCCTGGCCCCTCCCAAATCTCATGTCCTCATATTTCAAAACACAATCATGCCTTCCCAACAGTCCCCCAAAGTCTTAACTCATTCCAGCATTAACTCAAAAGTCCAAGTCCAAAGTCTCATCTGAGACAAGGTGAGTTCCTTCTGCCTATGAGCCTGTGAAATCAAAAGCAAGTTAGTTATTTCCTACATACAATGGGGATACAGACATTGGGTAAATACACACCCATTCCAAATGGGGCAAATTGGTCAAAACAAAGGGGTTACCAGCCCCATACAAGTCCGAAATCCAATAGGGCAGTCATTAAATCTTAAAGCTCCAAAATCATCTCCTTTGTCTCCGTGTCTCACATCCAGGTTATGCAGATGCAAGAGGTGGACTCCCATGACCTTGGGCAACTCTGCCCGTGTGACTTTGCAGGGTACAGCTTCCCTCCTGGCTGCTTTCATGGGCTGGTGTGGAGTGTCTGCAGCTTTTCCAGGTGCACAGTGCAAGCTGCAAACATTTTATGATAGTTCTTTGGATTTCAAAAAGATGATAGTTCTTTGGATTTCAAAAAGATGCTTTGATTTACTGGTACTATTTTAAATAGAAGTCCTGTGCATTAATTCTTTAAAGGCTATCAGCTGTATGAAGGTAGAAGTCAGATAAACTTAAAGATAAAAATATAGTGGAGTCTACCATCAATTAATCATGGCCCAAAATTGATTATAAGTGATTCTGCAATTCTAGTATAAATGAGTGAAAATGCAGAGTTGATTAATCTGCACAACAAACATAATTATTACTATTATTACTTAAACATTGAGGTTCTTTTTGAAATATTGCATTTTGTTTCACTGGATTCTATGAGGATAATGGATTTAGAAATATATTACACATATGGAAAGATGATGTTTTTAATGGCATTTGAAAATTTTAAATTTTCCAATGGATATGTTTTTATAATGTATTATTTGAATTCCCTATAAATTTTGTCACTTTTGATACTCTTTTTAAAATAGTGCCCGTGCAGTACTCTAGTAGATGCAATATTTTAGTTTCGTTGATCAGATCTTAGTCTTAGCAAAAGTTTAAACAGTGACATAATATTTTAAGCCACGCTATTTCAGCAACCTTTGAAATAATACTATGCAACTCATGTTTAATATTTCTAATTAGTTCATGAGATTCTTGCATCTTGTGCTTTTCTTTTAAAGTCAGGTTGTAAACTATGCCGTTGATGCACAGTGTAGGCTCTGTGTTAAAATCTGAAGGCATTCTCTGGCAAGGTTTGAAAGTACCCTTATCTAGTGCCTCTCAGGCTGATGTGCATGAAGGTGACAAGTACTATAGGAAAAGGCTGGGGAAAGTCAGAGCTTGAAATAATTCAGGAAAGGGCACTGGTGGCACTGGTGGCATTTTATCGGACAAGGGAAATGCATCGGGTCAGTAACTACTAAGAGAAAGTCAGATCAGACAGGCCATCCATTAGAGCTTGTATCAAGGAGAGCTGTTCACATTGTCACATCAGGGGCAGAGACAAAGTGAGCTCTGCAGCACATCCCATTGCACTGAAGGGAAGAAGAGGGCAGTGTCTGGGTCCACATGCAGGTGTTACAGGCAGGGATATGGGTGGTGGTTGATGAGTCTCATGGATCCCAGACATGATTCTAAGTGCCTCAGTGGATTCTTCTATTTAATCTTTACTGTACATCTGTTAGATAGCTGTTATTATTGTACTCTTACATATGAAGTTCCAGGCACAAAAAAAACCAGTACATATATTGCTTTATGCTTAGAGTTATGGAATGGTCTTTTGGGTAATAAAAAAGGAAATGGATAGATTCGTGACCTTCGTATATGACTGTGCATGCTGTGTACTGCACAACTCCAGGAGGCAACATTAACATAATCCGCAGTGGGAAGAACATTTTCTAAATTTGTGCAGCGCCCAACCTGTGCCACCATATGTAGCAATATCCATTAGATAGTGATGTTGCAAAAATAGATGGATATGTAAGTAATGGACACAACTGACTACCTTGATTTTTCTAGCAAGGGACATAGGAGTTATGGTTTGTAAAACTCATGGATAAATCTATGAACTAATGTATTGACATGAGACATTCTGGAGTGAAAAAGATAATCCAAGTGTACAGATCATTAAAATAGAGCTAAAATTCACAAAGAGTTGATGTTTCGCATTGAGGGAAAAAACGGCACATGATTTTGTGGTTATCTGTTGGTTTCCTGTTCTCTGGGCATCACCACACTGTCTGCTAAAGGTTTCCAGCTTACTCTGCTGCTCAGACACATGGTAGGCCTGCACTCTGGCCCTTTGTGAGCTGTGAGGAGATGTGTCACAGGCTACTTCAGAGCTACAGCGTCTGTCACCAGCACTTTCTCAACATCCCACACAGAGGCTTCTCCCTCCGGCTGGTCTCAGAGTTAAGATGACACCAAACAGAGTCTAGATAACTTAGGAGGAACACACAGTGTGAGCAAGAAAGAAAGCTTTGTTGCTGAAGCCACTGAGATTTGGATATTTTTCCTGCAGCCTAGATACATTCATCCTGAGCAACTTATGTTACCATTCTGTTTCTGCAAGGGAATGAGTATTACATTTTGCAAAATATTTCATTTCCCATTTTTATCCCTTAGGGAGTTTATAGCTAAGGGATCCTGGCATATTTTGGACCATGGAATATCTGAGGCTTAATCAGACTTGGAAAGATAATTCAGATAGTTGGAGCAAAGGAAAAATGAGGATGGCTTTGGGCCAGGTAAAAACAAAACAAAATGAAACTAATGTTGAGATTCACTGTATCTTCAGAAATATACACATCTACTAACTTTTACTGAATGAATATTAGGGAGGTGAATGGCACTTCATTTGGTATCATCTTATGCCACATGGGAAATTGAACGATTGTACATCTTCAAATCCCTTTGTTTTAACAACTATAGCAAGCCCTGCATTTTAATGCCACTTTAAATGTGTTTAAAATATTTAATCCTACTTAATTGTATGTTAAATTTTTTGACAATCCTTTTAAAGTGAAAATAATATCTAGTAGGAACAATAATATTCCTGTGCATCCTACTTATTAGTGCTTTGAATGCAAGTAAATGGTCTTTTGACCCTTTCTCATTTAAATTGTTTGCCTTTTTTTTTTTTCATCCCAATCATGCTGAGTGAATTCTGGTGTTTAAAAAATTATATAGTGCTATTATTTTCCATGACAATGCTTTAAAGGGTAACTTGTGTGGGGAAGCATATTTAAAATTTTATTGTATTATTTCCATCACAGCAAAGCAATGTTAAAGCTTTTCCAGGGCTATAATGGTTCCTTTCATGTAGAGTTCATTAAATTCAACAGTGATGACCCTTAGAAGAGAGCTACTAAGCCCAAATGAGACAGGGAATTCTGTGTCAAAATGGGAGCGGGGAATGGCAAGGCAAGAGAAAGGTGAGTAGGAGACGCAGAGGCAAACCTTAGTCATCCCATGTCTGTTTATGATGCAGTTTTCTGAAAGATTATAAAATAGAGGGTGAGAGAACCAACACACTATCAGTCTCAGGGTGACAATTACCCTGTAATAGTTTATCTTCAACTATCTTAGATAATGCATGAGAAGTGCTTGATGAATGATTCCATCCTAACCACTATTTAAGCTCCAGGGCAGAGAAAAGAACCAGAATTTCAGATCCTCAACGCCTCACTGTCTTGTATGTCTAAAATGTGCAGGGATCTAATGTCAGCTCATCACTTACCATGGCATAAAAATACATATATTTATTTATTTATTTATTTTTGAGACAGAGTCTCGCTCTGTCACCCAGGCTGGAGTGCAGTGGCAGTGATCTCAGCTCACTGCAAGCTCCGCCTCCTGGCTTCACATCATTCTCCTGCCTCAGCCTCCCGAGTAGCTGGGACTACAGGCTCCTGCCACCATGCCCGACCAATCTTTTGTATTTTTAGTAGAGACGGGGTTTCACCGTGTTAGCCAGGATGGTTTTGATCTCCTGACCTCATGATCTGCCCGCCTTGGCCTCCTAAAGTGCTGGGATTACAGGCGTGAGCCACCACACCCGGCCTAAAAATACATATTTCTCTGCAAAAGTTCATCTCGGTGCCTCTCTGCTCCTCAGAAGTTTTCTAAAAATAAGAGAAATCCCTTTTGGAGATGCAGAGACTTATTGTAGCAAATGACAATGCTCTTGGATTATCTTTCAATGAGATTTGGCAAAGAACAGTGTCCCTAACAGCTAGATGGCTTGATGCCCTTTCTACAATATAATGGCAATGACAAATCTATTTTTGCTTCAGCTCAGGCAGCTATGTTAATGTGCACTCTGTGAGTGCTGAACACACTTAGTACTGCCCCTCCGTTTTGAAACCTTTCATAAGAAGCCTGGAGTTAGATCTGTCCTCTTTCCTTCTGTTGTACATTGAGAGTAACCTCTGTGGCTAAGCTTCCAATCTCACCCTTTTGCACTATAACCACAGAAATGTGCATATGATGGAAGGAAAAGGATTAGACTCTGCAAATTCACATTGTCCTATGTCACCAATTTTGAGGATTAAGTTTCAACACAAAATAATTCAGTTCCATAACAAAAGTCACTCTAGTGTCTGAGAAGGGTAGATGGTGAAGACAGAGGTGGCTGAATTTTAAGGCATTATTGTGATTAAATGCAATTATCTTACATAACACATTTTAATTATGCCAATAAGAGAGGATTACCCAATTAGAAAGTGTTTTCAGCTGGACCATATTAACACTCATGTGATGTATCTTTCCTGCTGTTTTAACTGTAGTGTGTAAGGATAAATACAAATTGAAATAGTACTCTAGGCTGTTTCCTGCTTGGTCAATGAATATTTTTCTGAACCATAAAATATGGATTTGCCAATTTAGGGAGTTAATAAAATTGCCCTAGATTTTCTTTTATCTTGGCAGAGGAACAGAGTTATTTTCAGCATGGAACTCAGTTCTCTGATTACTTTGTGGTCCATTTTAGTTGCTAATACCTTAGATGTTACAAAAGCAAGACAGCTTCATCAAACACTAAAGTATGACATGAACCACTACAGAAGACTCTTTGCATTTTGCATTTTGCATTTTTATATTAAATGTGATAATAGTTTAGATCATTTATTTATTATTTTCATGGAATTGCATTGTGCTCATGCTGAAAGGAAAATGCTTTCGATCTGCCCATTGAAGCCTCAGCAATTTGGAATGAAAACTTAGAATAAAATAATCTAAGGCATGTTTTTTGAGAGAGATTCACATGAAAATTTAAATTTTAAAACCTAAACTCATCTATGTGCTTTCAAATAGAGTACAAGATATAAAGAATATAAAGAGTGCATTGTAATTGCTGGGCGCATATATATATATATATATAATTTTTTTTTTTTTTTTTTTTTTTTTTTTTTTTTTTTTTT